>NC_068355.1:190355186-190592297 GCF_020536995.1 Dreissena polymorpha | reverse complement strand
CTCCCACAAATATACGGACTGTATGGGCAGGTCATATTGTGATGCGATTCAAGTATGAACAACGATAGGAAGAGGACTAGGCAAGTGTTATTGTCGCTGTTTTTAACTCATAAATATCTGTCCACCGTGCTTTTGTGGCGACTTGTGTGACTTGTAATACATTTTCGTCGTTTATTTCCATGCCCAATCCTTTATAAAACCTGGTAGTGCTTGAAGATCTATCTTTCATCTACGTACCTATGTCATTCGCATCAATTTACACAAAAATGATACATGAGAAATATGCAATAATACAAGCACGAAAAGAAACACACGAACAAAAAATTTCTGCGCGCACCTGCCGGTATCTCATCACGTCCGCGCGATCAAATACCAACGCTGGTGACCTACTTTACATATATAAAGACTTAGGCAGCGGTTTTCTATCATTCTATCACTGAATACCAACATCATCAAAATGGCTGATACCGCTGTCGCTGCTCCCGTCGTCGCTGCCCCAACACCCGCCAAGGTGAAGAAGGCTGCCAAGCCCAAGAAGCCCGCAAAGTCATCCAAGTACAGCGAGATGATTGCCGCCGCACTTGGTGCCCTGAAAGAGAGGCTGGCTCCTCAAGACAGGCTATCCGAAGTACATCCAGGCCAACTACAAGGGCGGGGATAACGTCAGTGCCGTCAACGCCCACCTGAAACTGGCCCTCAAGGCTGGCGTCAAGAGTGGAGCCGTTTAAGCAGTCCAAGGGCCGGTGCCTCTGGGATCCTTCAAGCTTGGAGAGGTGAAGAAGGCCGCAAAGAAGGCTGCCAAGCCTAAGGCTGCCAAGCCCAAGAAGGCAAAGGCCCCTAAGAAGCCAGACACAAAAGAAGGCGGGGCGCCAAGAAGCCTGCAGCAAGAAAAACCGCTGCTCCAAGGCCCCAGCCAAGCCAAAGAAGGCCAACAACACCAAAGAAGGCTGCCGCTGCTAAGCCAAAGAAGGCTGCTGCCAAGCCTAAGAAGCTGCTTCTAAGTCACCAAAGAAGCCAAGGCACCCAAAAAAGGCAAAGACACCAAAGAAGGCGTATCGTAAAAGTAAAAGGCTTCCCAAGTGTCTCACAGACTTCAACTCAAAGGTCCTTTTCAGGACCATTCATCCTATTTTGAAGAATTGTCTTTGTCGGCTGTCGATTTGCCATTTGTATCCATACAAAATAACTCGCAGGCATAAAATTCAACATTTGTCTTTATGTTAAGCTATGAACCATACACGTGTAATGTTTTGGCATAGAGACAGACATAGTGGACAACGTGTACCTGTTAGCACAAAGGTAGGTCTGCAGATTTTGAGTTTCATGTTACACTAATATTAGCAAGCAGCTATTTTAACAAAATTTCCCAACTTGGAGACAAAAAACAGTCACAGTGAATTAATTTTGTTTGGGCTACTTGTGCTAAGTTCATATTGTTCTTCTATATTTATGCATGTATTAGCTTCATAAAACATCACATTGGACTTGATTTAACTCCAAAATATACATGTTTAGGTTTGTGTAGCTAGCCTTTTCATAGGGCTATTTTACATGCAAAATACTCAAAGTTTAACACGGCCACGGCCTTGTCCATGTATATACTGTTTATCAAAGACATAATTGTAAATTGTGAGCTTGTTTCATACACATTGCTCTTTCAAAGCTATATTATCGCTTAACAAAACGTACAAAACTCGCATATTTACAACAGTATTCGCACAGCCTAACCCGCGATACTATGAGCGTTTTGATTGGCTGACGCTGTTTGTCACGCTGGCGTTGATTTGTTAATTTACTATCCGTTGTCAGATACGAATTGCAACGCGGATTGTAGCCAATCGACTGTCACTCGCACACCGCTTGTTTCTTTATATTAACCCGTTTTTTCAGTTGTCGACATACCATTCACATTCATCACCTGTACATATTTCCTTATAGAGGGGAACTTCTGCGGGTGGCTCTGCTAATCCAGCAGAGTCCGTCACCCTCGAGCCGGACGTTCCCGTCTTCCACACTGCTGGGATTGCTGTCTGCTCTTCCCAAGATGCAGCGGACCTTGTTCACCCGTCTGTTTATCGTCGAGAGTTCGCCGCCCGAGGACCTCCTGCCGAGGTCCCGTCGGAAGAGGGCCGGGGGCAGGCGGACAGCGAGACCACCGTGTGGGGGACACGACGGGACGGACCTGGGTTTGACATACACCCAAAGAACATCGAGGGGGGGTGCTTTAAAGAGGAGACCCCGGGACAGCGGTACTCAGTACGCTGCAACGCACTGGGGAACTGTCTCGTGGATGAAGACGACAGCCGGTGACAGCGAGAGGGGCCATAAAGCAGGAGCTGCTTGCTTGCAACTCCTTTGGTGGAGCTGCGTACAGACAAGAATTTGTCTTTGAATTGTCCAAACTATACCAGTGCACAATAAGGTCTCATTGGCCACCGTGCACGGTATATTTGATCTAATATTATATCTTGGGCGAATACCCGGGAAACCGGGGTAAATTTGACCTACTTTGGCTCAAAATTAATCTTCTTCCCTGAAAGGTCACAGGGGAGGTCGGACCATAAAGACCTCATGAAGGGGCCGGTAGGACCTGGAAATAAACTCTGATCCAAAAAAAAAAAAAACAATGTCGAACATTACTGTCTTACAGCAGCAACGATGGCAAGAACAAAGCAGACCGCTCGTAAATCTACCGGTGGAAAGGCTCCACGCAAACAGCTGGCTACCAAGGCCGCTCGCAAGAGCGCACCAGCAACCGGCCGGGTGGTGTCAAGAAGCCTCACAGATACAGGCCAGGAACCGTCGCCCTTCGTGAAATCAGAAGGTACCAGAAGAGAACCGAGCTCCTCATCAGGAAACTGCCATTCCAGCGCCTGGTTCGTGAAATCGCTCAGGACTTCAAGACTGACCTCCGATTCCAGAGCTCCGCTGTCATGGCTCTCCAAGAGGCCAGCGAGGCTTACCTGGTCGGCCTTTTCGAGGACACAACTTGTGCGCCATCCACGCCAAGCGTGTTACCATCATGCCAAAGGACATCCAGCTCGCACGCCGTATTCGCGGCGAACGTGCGTAAGCTTTTGTACTTGGCTCTCACACAAACAACGGCCCTTTTTAGGGCCACATAAATATTGCGAGAGAATATCTTTCAGTTGTAAAAGTCAAGCAAACTTAGCCTTACCCAACAAATCATGTTGCTACACGTATCAGCAGTACCCCGCAACAGTACCCCGCTAACACATATATGCGTCAGGGACGCTATAGTGTACGTTCTTTCATGTCTGCATCTCAATTCATGTTCGTCAGATATGCAATGACCCTTCACGTTCAATCATCTCGTTATTACTCTTAAAGGTTCAATTACGAGCCGCGTCGTTTATAAGTCATTCACCAAAGTGACATAAAACACAACTAGATCATAGGTCTCGCGTATTATAACCAGCTCGGTGACAAACTCACGTGTGAAGTGGCCAAGATTGAGACTTTTTCAGACCAAAATCGCCCCAGACCTCAAACTTTACCGTTACGGTACACAGTCATGCACTCAAGGCAACACAACGTAAATGCACGCATCAAATAACGGGCCAGATATTCTACACATTTCAATCAAGAAACACCGTTCAGTATCTTATAAACGGACATAATTTACATCAAACTCGCAATGCACACGCAATCGGCGTTTCACTGATTTTCTTCGACCAATCAGATTCGACCACCGACCAATCAGCGTTAAGCAGCCCGAAAGTAGGTTAGCAGGTCACATCACAGTGCTCTAACTGCTCTTTGTGTTTAAATAGCCGCAAAAAGACCCAGTGAAAGCATTCTACAGCTAGTACCTGATAGATACAATATGTCTGGACGTGGTAAGGAGGAAAAGGACTCGGAAGGGAGGCGCCAAGCGTCACCGAAAGGTTCTGCGTGATAACATCCAGGGTATCACGAAGCCCGCAATCCGCCGTCTCGCTCGTCGTGGTGGTGTGAAACGGCATCTCTGGCCTCATCTACGAGGAGACCCGAGGTGTCCTCAAGGTGTTCCTTGAGAACGTCATCCGCGATGCCGTGACATACACTGAGCACGCCAAGAGGAAGACCGTCACTGCCATGGACGTCGTCTATGCCCTCAAGAGACAAGGCAGGACTCTGTACGGATTCGGCGGTTAATCGAACCTTCTGTACAGAAGCTACAAAACGGCCTTTTTAGGGCCACACACACATTTCGAAAGACTTTTCTTACAAATTGTCACAATATACTAGTGTTACGTTAAAGCGTCAGATTGTTAGGTTACTGCATTCATGCATTAGATACACACACTCTGGTATGAGTCGTATGGTTCATAAGACCTAACGCAATGTCCCGAATTCATTACTTCTTTACAGTGCGGTCACACGCTCAATTATCCAATATTAAGCCTAATTTTAGGGCATTATTTCGTTCAACCCATGTACCCAGTTTTATAAGGCGAAACTATCATCATTCGCATTTGAATGTTTCTGTTACCGGACATGCGGCCTGGCGGTGTTTGCGTTCATTTTTTTCTATTACAGACACCATTGACGTAAGCATGTGCATTAGGTTTCATATTGAACATTGTGAGGACTTATTAATAAGTAAACACATTACTTAGTCTTAATAGATCATTAATAATTTGCGATGCAAACATAGGGCTTCGACAGTATTGCTTTAGCCTTCGTAAACACGTTTAATACGAACGCGCATGCGTTATAAAACTGCAGCCAATCGCGACGAGCGCGCTGTACAACTGCATTGGAAGTAGGTCAATCCGTTTTCGAGAGTGAGTCGTTCATATAAATAGCAGTTGAAACGCGTTGCAACATTCATCTCTGCATCGATTTAGGAAATCATGCCGACCAGGGTGTTGTCAAGCAAGGGCTCTAAGAAGGCCGCCACTAAGGCTAAGACCGCGCGCTCCACTGACAAGAAGAAGCGCAGGAGGAGGAGGGAATCCTACGCCATCTACATCTACAAAGTCTTGAAGCAGGTGCACCCCGACACCGAGTGTCCAGCAAGGCCATGTCGATCATGAACAGCTTTGTCAACGACATCTTCGAGCGCATTGCTGCCGAGGCTTCACCGCCTGCCCACTACAACAAGCGATCCCCCATCACAAGCAGAGAGATCCGACCGCTGTGCGTCTCCTGCTGCCTGGTGAGCTCGCCAAGCCCGCCGTGTCCGAGGGCACAAAGGCTGTCACCCAAGTACAACCAGCAGCAAGTAAACAACTTCTGTGGTGCTTCAAAACAAACGGCCCTTTTTAGGGCCACCCAACTTTCTTACGAAAGAATTGTCGTTATTGTCACACGAACATAATATCATTGCTTAATATTAGTGACAAATCGTAAAAACAAACAATTTTAAGTATATGCAGAGGTTTGTTTTGATGCCCTTTACACTATTCACGCAATAGAACGTGTTCAGAAGTACAAACTCTACATAACATAAACGTTTCAATAAGGGCCAAATAGTGTTCCTCCGTGAGTGTGGTCAAGTGTATAATCAATAGTCGTACGTGTATCTTAGAAGTAACAAATGACGCGACGCATCAGACAAACTCTACCCCCTCAAAGGTCAATCAAACCCTCAATGACAAGCCGGAGAATGTACCTAATAAATCTCCCAGGCCTCAGTCCACTAGGCAATCCAACAACTATGACCCTGGACAGGCAATATGGCTCACCCCTCTGCCTTGGCACTGTCGCAGCGATCTTCCCGCGCAACAAGGCCAAGGCAATTGGTGATGCTTTTGTGAAGTTCGTTGGATCAGAACAAACCAAACCGCTTAAGGAAGTTAAAACCGGACTGCTATTTAAAATAAGAAAGACGCGATCAATAAAGCACATCAATTCTCCTTTGGTAACTACGACTTTAAACTGACCGAACAACCAAAACTAGGCAAAGGCATAATTCATGTCCCCCTAAATGCGAACATCGAGAAACTAAAAGAATGAACTAAAATCTAAACTAACGTAGAGCCGTCCATAGTGGAGCAAGAAACAAATTTATAACAGTTACGTTTAAATCCGAAAACGCGCCAACCAACATCCTAGGCCACAACGTTAAGCCCGCACTATTCGCCAGCCTACGGTGCTTTAAGTGTCAGATGTTCGGCCATGCATCGCACGTTTGCAAAAACAATGCGAAATGCCCACACTGCGCGGGTAACCACTCGCACGCGTCGTGCTCATCAAGGAACACTAGGAAGTGCGCAAAACTGTGGTGGAGGCCACAGCGCGGCGTATAAGGGGTGCCCAGTGTACCTCAAGTACCAAACCACTATTAACAACAAAAACCTTCAACTTACTAACAACTACCTTAATAACATGTCTACAACAATCAGCGCCCTAATCTAGAACAAATTGCTAAACAACTTGTAGGTAAATCTGAAGCTGAAATACTAACTATTCTCAAAAATAAATTCCCTGAAAAAGAGGCTGAGCAACTCATCATCAAACCAACACCGCCCGTGCAACCATCACCAACGCCCGTTCAACCCACAAAACCAAAACAGGTTATGAATCCTCCTCCCACAACAACAACAATCACAGCAAGCAAAAACCCACAACCAACCAGTTAACGCTAACAACCCGGTCACCCCCAAACAACAACAACAAACAACCACTACGCACACAAATCCAACGCCACAACTGGCAACCTAAAAAAACAATGAGAGCTCGCCTCTACACATCCATAGGAAAAAAACTTAATTGAACCGATACACGCCCGAATCCTATCATCATGCGACATAGCCAGCACAAAAGCAAGCGCTCGCGACCGCCGTTCCCGATATACCTTCCGTCACGCGTACGGTCTATATTAATAGAATAACTTAGCTTGTGCAATCTCCCAATACAAGCCCCTCAATGGCTACGACAAGCACCTAATATTACGTCAAATCTAACCGTATGTCGTGGAACGCCCGAGGGGTTGGCTGTCATGAGACAATAACAAATTGTATGCGCTCCAAAACTATGTAAATAATAAGTGAGATCCATGTTGTATGCATCCCAAGAAAAACAAATTTAGAAGCAAAAAAACAAACAAGTTCAATTAAAAGGATACCAAGAACCCGTGAGATCAATAGAAGGAAAAAGGCAACGGCCACGGGGTAGCTATATATGTAAAATTGGGAATCCCATTACTGAAATTAAGATTAACCAGGATTGCCCGATTGAATCGTGTGCTATCACACACTCTACCTCGAATAAAAACCTGTCCTTTCGTATCCAATGTGTCTACGCTCAAACTGTAGAAAATACTCTTAAAAAACTACTCAAAAAATTTTTAACTCACTAGACCATAGACAAAACAATATTATCATTGGCGATTTTAAACCTCAAACACCCCTGCTGGAACCCCGAGGGCGATCCGCGATGTGATGATCATGCGGAAACTATTACAAATTACTAAAATTACTAAATAACACAAGCCTCAATTCTTCAACGACGGGCAAGTCACGAGACTACCGACCGCGCCGGCCATTCCGACAGCGCGATCGATCTCGCCCTTATATCAGCTAAATTACAAGCGATAAGCGACTTTAATGTACTCGACAATTCATTTGGTAGCGACCATCTCCCTATCGTGGTGAATTTAAAACTGAAAATTGAACACACCCTTCCGTCAATACAACATAAGTGGAAAATCCATAAGGCTACACCTGATCAATGGAATAACTTTAAAGTTCAATGCAATAACGAATTTCTGCCCAACAAAGATAATACTGACTCTAACACTCACTTCCATTCCTATCTAAATAAACTCACGACAGCGCTAGACAATTCTATTCCTATAGCCACAAAAAACCTAAAAAAATTAAACGCTCAGTACCTTGGTGGAACGAGGAATGTGAAACCGCTATTAAATACCGAGAAAAATGCAGGAAAAAATGCATCAGAATCAGAACGGGCCCCAAATATGAAAAACTTAAAGAAGCCCGCGCTAAGGTAAAACAAGTAATTAAAAAAGCAAAACTAGATAGCTGGAACGAGTTCTGTAACAATCTCTCGTATAAAACCACTAGCAAAGAACTTTGGTCTCAAGTACACCGTATGCAGGCAGACCGCCTCCTATAACTCCGATATTCCGCATCAATAATGAAATACTTGTAACAAACGCAGATAAAGCTACGGCCTTAGTACGCCACTACCAAACGGTAAGCAGTGACAAAGGCTACTCGCGAGCCTTCATAGCGCGAAAACTTAAAACTAAAAACGAATTTCCAGAATGGCTCGAATCTCATACACAGACCAAAACTCACAAATACAATTCGCCTTTTAGCTTATTCGAACTAGAAACAAGCCTTACTGACTTGTAAAAACGGCGCGCCAGGCGATGATAATATACATTACAAAATACTGAAGCAACTCCCTCTCTCTGCAAAACAAGAGCTCCTTGCCTTATACAATAAATCATGGGCCGAAGGCACCCTCCCGGATGAATGGCATGAGGCAACAATTATTCCGATCCTCAAACCTAACAAACCCAAAGAATCTCCAGCCTCATACCGGCCGATCTCGTTAACATCACGTTTACAAAACTAATGCAAAAAATGATTAAACCTCGATTATGCGCTTATCTTGAAAAACACAACCTAATTTCGAAAAATCAATCAGGGTGTAGAGCCCACCACTCGTGCGAAGATCATATAGTGCGCCTCGAAGCCGACATCAGAAGAGCTCAAAATCTAGGCCAATCGGTAGCAGCTGTTTTCTTAGATCTCACTGCCGCGTTCGATAAATTATGGAATGAACATGCGATCTATATGTTACATACATTAGGTATAGAGGGCACCATGCTCAAATGGCTCGCAGCCTTCCTCACAACGCGGAAAATAAAAGTAAGACTACATGACGCGACCTCCGAAACGGTCGACACAACAAACGGCTGCCCCAGGGAAGTGTCCTCTCCCCCATAGTATTTTCCGTTACAATGAATTCGCTAGAACGCACGATTCATAAACATAATGCACAAAATAAAACAGACCTATTGATCTTTCCCTCTTTGTAGATGACAGTGCCATATGGACTACCTCATGGTCGCCTAAACTAGCAATTGATAAAATTCAAAACGCACTGACTGCTATAGAAACTTGGAGTGCATCATACGGCTTTCAAATTAATCCCTCAAAAACTCAAGCAATTGTTTTTTCTAACCGCGCATCCAAAGCAACTTCTAAAAAAATCTCAGAACTTCCGCAATTAAGACTATGTGGCGCTCCGCTTCCGTACCTCGACAAAATTACTTTCCTAGGAATGACATTTGATAAATACCTAACATGGGAAGAACACATCCTCAAATTAACAGTGCGCTGCCAGAAAGATCTTAATTTTCTCAAATGCATTCAAAAAAATAACTGGGGCACAGACAAGAAAGCACTGATGAGTATTTACAAGCCACTATCTGGGCAAAGATAAATTACGGAAGCATAGCATATAACTCAGCCAGCGATACACTACTAAAAAAACTACAAGTTATCCAAAACACGGCACTCAAAATAATCACGGGCACACGTAAAACCACAAGCACCGTCCTTATCCATCTCGAGTGTGGAATGCTTGACCTGGACCATCAAAGGCAAATAAATCAAATGAAGTATTACGCGCGCACTAATCCTATGGAAAACAACCTACCGATCAACTCAAAGGTCACCGAAGACCCGGCCTACCGTAAACCTAAAAGTCGCATTGAGTCCCGTACGCGCAAAATGTCCGAGCGCTTAATTTATACTATAAAATTAACGAAATTGAACTCCAACCACCTACCTACTACAGCCTTAGTGAAATAGTAAAACCCGACATCGACTTTCATCTATCAACACTGATTAAAAAATCCGAAATCGACTCCAATAGCGCAACCATAGCCTTAAATTACATAAATAATACATACGGCGGGTACACACAGATTTTCACAGACGGTAGTAAAAACGAGGATTTAAAATTAGCCGGCGCTGCGTACGTAGTATACAACCCTCAAAATGTCATTATCCACCACAACAGATTAAAACTTAAAAAAGAACTCTCCATATTTGCCTGCGAGCTAGCAATAATTAATGACGCAGTAAGTTGGCTTAACACGCTTAACACTCACGAACAGACTAACTACGCGATTCTAACCGACTCTCTTAGCGCATTGCAAGCACTACACGCAGGATCCTCGAAACGCGACCAGATTTGATATACGCAGCTCTAAAAGGTATCACAAAACTGACTAATAAAAAACATATCTCTTAAACTTATTTGGATACCTAGTCATGTAGGCATCCCGGGCAATGAATACGCAGATAAACTTGCCAAGTTAGGATCCCAAGACGGCCTACTCTCTGAGCTAAAACCCAGCACACGCGAAATTATAGCCATTATAAACCAAAAAGCGTACAATGAACAGGACTACAAATGGTCAAAATACTGCACTGAGCATGATTTACCACTTATCACTAACCCCAGCCATAAGATCCATATCTATAGCCCCATTAAGCAAGAAGATAGGGCATATACACGTATGCGCTTAGGGGTGACTAGGTTACACGGTGATAGCTACGAAACTGTTCTGTGCCCCAAATGCAGTGTCCCAGACACCTTCGAACATTTGTTCTTCATATGCCCTCAACACGCGGCCCAAAGACTAGAACTAAGTGCAGGTATAATAGCAGCATATAACAATATTTCTGTTATAATCGATCGCAAGCCTACTGTTAATGCCCCCGAACAAGGTCGGATCAGTTATACGACAACATGTTTTTAAATTTTTGCGGGATACGGGATATCTCAATAAAATATAAATACAATAATTACATCGCATATTAGACAAACAGTTAAAATACTCCGATAAGCGAGCTTCCACTGCGTATGCCTTATTAAAATAAAATATAAATATTACAAGTTAAATACACAAGATACATTTTTCCTTAGCAATCTAAATATTATAAATATTACAATATAAATACACTAGATAAATTGTTTCTCTAACAAACTAAGTATTAAACAGTAGACCCGAGTGGGACGCCGCGTTGGTGCGGGAGACGCCGCAGGGGAGTGGGGTTATAATAGTATATATATGTATTTGATTTATCCCAAGATATTATACAAACATCATATATCCGTAACAATATCTCTTCGTCCCCATACTAATAGTAACTTAAGGTTTAATTCCCATATATATTGCAAAACAAACAAAAATATGAACGGAAAGGACTATTTTTACGAACTTTGAGTATTTCTATTATCTCCCTTGCAAAAGCAAGATATAAGGAAAATCGCATTACAATCAAAATTAAGGTAAAACTAGATGCATACCTGCACTTAATCTATAAAATAAATCGATACAGTAGGGCATACTAACTATCCAGAGTCGTCTTGCATAAACTATCTTCCTTAGGCTTATCCGAAATAGCAAAAATATGCGTATAAACAAATCGCGTAACTTACAAAAGTGCGAATAAAGCGCGTACCGGTGCCGGACTAAAAACACATTTAGGTAACTACATAACATCTACCCTGTCTGCCGGACCCCGTCCGTGGACTATAGCCATAAGGGAACCCTCTGTGCGGGCACGGACGACGGTCACTTCCGTATGTCACTGGGGCTGCTCGCCCGGGCCCGCATTGAGTGAACCTACGGTATTATCACGGCCTGAGCATAACGCGGATATGACAACCGACCTATAGTTATTCGTCGCAGGGCATAGCCAACGGGTCACACCTGGTGTCAGTGGGGCCCCCTGGTCTGTGCCCTGTGACGACGCCACGGACGGGCAAGGGCTGACAAGCTAGCCAGTTAAAACATCAACAACACTCTCTTACTAAACGACGGAAGGGATTACGGTACCGAATATAACTGTCGACCAAATCATGTAATGTATCGGCCGCCTGCCTCGTTAACAACCGCGACCGTACAACATAAACGCATCTAACCCTAAGGGCACGCTACCAGAATCAATGACGGATAGGCAACGCTTGATAAAAATAAAACGAACATCTGTAACCACTATGTAAAGATATGGACAAATCTAAAATCCCCCCTTTGTAAACCAAAAAATCGGGCTAACAGTATCCGGGTTCCGCGAGACCCTCCCCCCCCCCCCTGTGCTGGTCCTCGTTATTTTAAATTTTTGCCGCTGCACCCGCACGCAGCAGCCGACGACGACTGTAGTGGGGTAAGCACGCAGACACTACACCTCCGCACAGAGACGGAAGCCGCATCAGGTGCGCACTAAGGTAACTCAATAGAGAAACCTTCAGTACAACCCCTTTAGATGTAGATATCACAACCATTTTATATATGCATTATATTTAAAAAAAAAAATGTTGGATGGAGCGTGTCGGCTGGGTGGTGAGGCGCCCCCTCTTCGCACTGCGGCTCTGTCGACACGACCCACCCAAGATTACCAAAAAAAGAAAAGTGATGATAGTTAGTATATATGTTTCTCAGTGTATAGATAAAATAACTCATTGCAGTCCATTTATTTACTAACCATTGAAATAGCCACAATAGCACATAGAACTGCTGCCTCTGATATCATACATAACCCGAACCAGTAAAGCGCGCACTCTCCTAATACCAAACTACCATAACCCACAGCCCATCTCTTCTATCATCAAATAAATGATCTATCAAAAACAAAGTCTGGCCCTCACAACACCACAGTGCCACAGGCAATCACCTCAGAAAGAAGAAAGAAAATCTCGAAATTGTCAAAGCCCACAAAACAAAATAGTCATCTTGGTCCATTTACACACACTCAGTCCCTCTCTTCTATCATCTAATACATGATCTGTCAAAAATCTAGTCTGACCCTCAAATCAACATACTACCATTACCCAAAAAAGCAACAGAGAGTGCCCAAGCTACTATCACATATGACACAAGGCAGCAGATCTCTATATGTACCTTACTAACACTATATACTAATATGTCCTCAGCGAGAGACGCTACATGCCGTCCCTCTTGAAAAATACTGAAAAGAATTACTGTTTGCAGTTCATTGGTACACTAACCTTTATATGTTCCTATGTAGCCGGCTCGAGCCCTTAGCTCGACATGCCCTAAACCAGACCACAATACTAAACCTGGCATATTACACAAACACATAGGAATGCTATCTTTGCTTTTATAACCAGTAACACTAACGTGTGCGCTCTCCATAATACCAAATACACTCAAACTCAGCCCCTCTCTTCTTTCATCAAATAAATGACCTATCAAAACTAGTCTGGCCCTTACAACACCACAGTCTCACAAGACACTTAACACATCAATAAGAAGAATTTACAAAAAGATTGTCTGCCCCCAACGAACTAGTCATCTCGGCCCAATCAAACAAACATAGTCCCCTTCTTCTATCATCGTATACATGATCTTTCAAAAACTAGCCTACCCTACGCAATAACATCCAAACTACATACCAAATAACAACAGAGAGAGCCCACGTTACCGCAAGCTATGGCACAAAACAGCAGAACTACACATGTATATAAACACCAATACTAACACTATGTACTAATATGTCCTCCGCGAGGGACGTTAAACGGGGGTGCAGTGTATCGGTGCTATACACCGGGCACTTAAAAGAACCAGGGGCGCCTCTGGAATCGGGGCGTTTCCTGTATCCTGCTCGAACCCCCACTAACACCTCTCATGGGGCGGAGAGCACAACAACCACACTTGGGTAAATGAAAGCTAGAGCACAGGACATAATCTATAATACCATGAGTTTTACAAATTAACATAAAACAAAAATAAATCATAAGATATATCAACGGAGATTTTAGATCATTTATTTACTTTACCTATCCAATTATAAAAGCAAATACAACATAACAGCAAAATTAATACATCCCAGCTTGATACACGGTCTGGATGTTTGGCAGGCGGGTGGGAGGAACGATGGTGACTCTGGATAGGGCTTTGGATGGCTCCATGGTTGGTTCTCGACTGATTTGTTGTCGCGCGCAGCAAGTGGGTGGATGAGGGTGCTTGTCTCGGGGGTCTTCAGCGGTTGGGTGCTCGGGCCGGGGCAGTATGCGGGGCGCGAGGGGGGGCTCGGGCTCGCTCGGCGTGGGTGCGCTTGTGCGGGGCGGCGGGTTCTGCGATCTGGGAACTGCAACAATATACAACCCTTCACGACTGACCGACAACCGTAAATTACTGACAGACACCTCCTCTTCCGCTCCAGACAAATGCACAACAATCACATACCACACACTATACACAACCATACACATCACCACCAAGGAACCCGGAACGCACGGGCGTGGCGCTCTCATACGCGCCACCCGTAATGAGTGGGTGTGTGAGAGCGATACGTGTGTGTGTTCCGGGTCCTATGTACCGGGTGGTGTTGGGTTGTGGATCGCGTTGAGTGTCTTGTACATTAGTAATGTGCGGGACACTCGGCGGGATTCCGCTCCTCATCACCACCTTTAGGTAGCTAGCACATTAAGGTCTCATTGGCCAACGTGCAACAAACTCTTTTAAAAATTATAGTATTTGGCGAATACCCGGGAAACCGGGGTAAATTTGACCTACTTTGACTCTAAAATTAATCTTTTTCTCCTGAGAGGTCACAGGGGCAGGTCGGGCTACCGTAACCTCGTGAAGAGGCCAGTAGGACCTGTAAATAAACTCTGAAACACACATTGCCGATGTATTTTCTGTTGCACTCACAACCGAAAGCACAATCATGTCTGGACGCGGAAAGGGAGGAAAGACAAAGGGGAAGGCAAAGAGCCGCTCATCCAGGGCTGGACTTCAGTTCCCAGTGGGCAGAATCCACCGTCTCCTGCGCAAGGGCAACTACGCCGAGCGTGTTGGAGCTGGTGCACCCGTGTACTTGGCTGCCGTTCTCGAGTACTTGGCCGCTGAAGTTCTCGAGCTGGCTGGCAACGCTGCCCGAGACAACAAGAAGTCAAGAATCATCCCTCGTCACCTGCAGCTCGCCATCCGCAACGACGAGGAGTTGAACAAACTTCTGTCTGGAGTCACCATCGCTCAGGGTGGTGTGCTGCCAAACATCCAGGCCGTTCTTCTGCCCAAGAAGACCAAGCAGGCTGGTGGCAAATAAGCACCTTCTCTGGCTTGAAAACGTTACGCAAACGGCCCTTTTTAGGGCCACCTAAACGATACTGAAAGAAATATCTCGTGACATTGTCAACAACTTATGCACTAACCAAACACTCATTAGCCGACTGACTCACTCACTCACTCACTCACTCACTCACTCACTCACTCACTCACTCACTCACTTGCCTGCCTGTCCGCCCG
This sequence comes from Dreissena polymorpha, assembly GCF_020536995.1. Lineage (NCBI taxonomy): Eukaryota > Metazoa > Mollusca > Bivalvia > Myida > Dreissenidae > Dreissena > Dreissena polymorpha. Next base: position 190,577,023 of record NC_068355.1, on the reverse strand, counting down.
CTCGCTCGCTCCCTCCTTCATTCGCTTCCCTAACGATTGGGGAGTATAAATACATCGGTATAACATACAAAGAAATACCATTTTGGGTGCTTACCAGCCCTCTCTTCCAGACCACTGACGTAAACTAACGTAACGTAATAGGTCCACGCAGGCTTTAGGGGCCTTGAAGACAGAGTAAGTCACACGTGTATTCGCTTGTTTTAGGCCATGTTCGGAAACATTTTCATCCTTGCTCAGGCGGTTACCTACACCACCCAACCGGTCAGGCAACGCCGTGGATAGGGTGCGTGGGCTTCATAGCCAACCTCGTTCGGAAGACAGCAATGACCCATAAGCATCGCAGTATTACATTCCGGGTAGCTGGGAATGGGAGAGCAACCCACTGCTCGTACTTGGGGTCGAGTTATTGTGCAGTTTTCAAACACTGGCAAGGGCCCCACCGAAAATCCTGGTACGAGAATTTGCTAGAGCACTTGCCTTAAACAATAGCCTCTCATACGCACTGACTGACACTACCGAACGATAGCCGATGCCCTAACACTGGTATGAGCCAAAACCATGGCTAAATCACGATTGTGGAAAGCTTAAGGGCCCAGGCTCACACTATGTGAAGGTTACTGATGCTTAAAGAGTCGAGGGACGCACGCCGGGTAGTTTTGGGGACACGTACTGGTACTGCACGCATGGTGTTTAGTGCTTTCTTACTCTGTGTTTCTCGTGTGTTCGTTTTTATCAAGGACTTGGTGTTTCTCTGTACTAGGGACTTCCACAAATATACGTACTGTATGGGCAGGTCATATTGTGATGCGATTCAAGTATGAACAACGATAGGAAGAGGACTATGCAAGTGTATTGTCGCTGTTTTAACCCATAAATATCTGTCCACCGTGCTTTTGTGGCGACTTGTGTGACTTGTAATACTATTTTCGTCGTTATTTCCATGCCCAATCCTTATAAAACCTGGTAGTGCTTGAAGATCTATCTTTCATCTACGTACCTATGTTCATTCGCATCAATTTACACAAATGATACATTAGAAATATGCAATAATACAAGCACGAAGAAACACACGAACATAAAATTTCTGCGCGCACCTGCCGGTATCTCTATCACGTCCGCGCGATCAAATACCAACGCTGGTGACCTACTTTACATATAAAGACTTAGGCAGCCGGTTTTCTATCATTCTACTCGGTCAGCTGCTGGAGCGTGCGCGTCGCGACCGAGGCGAGAGTCGCCCGCAGAAGATTTTCTTACTATAGAGGGGAACTTCTGCGGGTGGCTCTGCTAATCCAGCAGAGTCCGTCACCCTCGAGCCGGACGTCTTCCACACTGCTGGGATTGCTGTCTTCTCCAAGATGCAGCGGACTTGTCACCCGCTGTTTATCGTCGAGAGTTCGCCGGCCCGGACCTGCCAGAGGTCCCGTCTGAAGAGGGCCGGGGGCGGCGGGACAGCGAGACCACCAGTGTGGGGGACATACGGGACGGACCTGGGTCTGACATACACCCAAGAACATCGAGGGGGTGGCTTTAAAGAGGGACCCCGGGACAGCGGTACTCAGTACGCTCAACGCACTGGGGAAACTGTCTCGGGGATGAAGACGACAGCCGGTGACAGCGAGAGGGGCCATAAAGGCAGAGCTGCTTGCTTGCACTCCTTTGGTGGAGCTGCGTACAGACAAGAATTTGTCTTTGAATTGTCAACTACCAGTGCACATTAAGGTCTCATTGGCCACCGTGCACTGGTATATTTGGATCTAAATTATATCTTTGGCGAATACCCGGGAAGCCGGGGTAAATTTGACCTACTTTGGCTCAAAATTAATCTTTTTCCCCTGAAAGGTCACAGGGGCAGGTCGGACCATAAAGACCTCATGAAGGGGCCGGTAGGACCTGGAAATAAACTCTGATCAAAAAAAAAAAAAAAAAAAAAAAAAAAAATTCTATCATTCTATCACTGAATACCACATCATCAAAATGGCTGATACCGCTGTCGCTGCTCCCGTCGCTGCCCCAACACCCGCCAAGGTGAAGAAGGCTGCCAAGCCCAAGAAGCCCGCAAGTCATCCCAAGTACAGCGAGATGATTGCCGCCGCACTTGGTGCCCTGAAAGAGAGGTCTGGCTCCTCAAGACAGGCTATCCTGAAGTACATCCAGGCCAACTACAAGGTCGGGGATAACGTCAGTGCCGTCAACGCCCACCTGAAACTGGCCCTCAAGGCTGGCGTCAAGAGTGGAGCCGTTAAGCAGTCCAAGGGCACCGGTGCCTCTGGATCCTTCAAGCTTGGAGAGGTGAAGAAGGCCGCAAAGAAGGCTGCCAAGCCTAAGGCTGCCAAGCCCAAGAAGGCAAAGGCCCCTAAGAAGGCCAAGACAACCCAAGAAGGCGGGCGCCAAGAAGCCTGTAGCCAAGAAAACCGCTGCCAAGAAGGCCCCAGCCAAGCCAAAGAAGGCCAAGACACCAAAGAAGGCTGCCGCTGCTAAGCCAAAGAAGGCTGCTGCCAAGCCTAAGAAGGCTGCTTCTAAGTCACCAAAGAAGCCCAAGGCACCCAAGAAGGCAAAGACACCAAAGAAGGCGTAAAAGTAAAAGGCTTCCCAAGTGTCTCACAGACTTCAACTCAAAGGTCCTTTTCAGGACCATTCATCCTATTTTGAAAGAATTGTCTTTGTCGGCTGTCGATTTGCCATTTGTATACCATACAAAATTACTCGCAGGCATAAAATTCAACATTTGTCTTTATGTTAAGCTATGAACCATACACGTGTAATGTTTTGGCATAGAGACAGACATAGTGGACAACGTGTACCTGTTAGCACAAAGGTAGGTCTGCAGATTTTGAGTTTCATGTTACACTAATATTAGCAAGCAGCTATTTTAACAAAATTCCCCAACTTGGAGACAAAAACAGTCACAGTGAATTAATTTGTTTTGGCTACTTTGCTAAGTTCATATGTGTCTTCTATATTTATGCATGTATGAGCTTCATAAACATCACATTGGACTTGATTTAACTCCAAAATATACATGTTTAGGTTTGTGTAGCTAGCCTTTCATAGGGCTATTTTACATGCAAAATACTCAAAGGTTTAACACGCCACGGCCTTGTCCATGTATATACTGTTTATATCAAAGACATAATTTTAAATTGTGCAGCTTGTTTCATACACATTGCTTTTTCAAAGCTATATTATCGCTTAACAAAACGTACATAACTCGCATATTTACAACAGTTATTCGCACCAGCCTAACCCGCGATACTATGAGCGTTTTGATTGGCTGACGCTGTTTGTCACGCTGGCGTTGATTTGTTAATTTACTATCCGTTTTCAGATACGAAATTTGCAACGCGGATTGTAGCCAATCGACTGTCACTCGCACACCGCTTGTTTCGTTATATTAGCCCGTTTTTTCAGTTGTCGAACATACTGCATTCGGATCGTTACTCTCGCGGCGAACGGACGTGCTTCTTGCTAAATCGGATTTTTGGATTATATTAATTAATTGCATTTCTTATCAGGCGTGTTTCTAGTCTAAGTCTATCTACCATTTCATACTGAATTCAGGGTCTATCTCTTGAAGTCGTACTTCGGGGAAAGAGCTCCGCTTGCAATAGGATCTAAGAGGAGTTGTTTAAGTGGGTTAGTTTTAGGAAAGGAAAAAAAAATAAGTTAAAGAATTTAAATCGCAAAGGTTAGCTTATCCCTACAAATTTACAGTGTCTTCTTAGGAATAAAAGCATTAATAATAATAAAATCATTGTCTCATTAATAAGTTCAGTGCTAAGTGGAACAGAAAGGAACTAAGATAGGGAACCCAATCGGATCATAATCAGGTGTAATACTATCTCTCTTAATTGTGCTATAGTGGGGGTGGATCTGTTTCACAGTGGGTGGATTTGGGAAAAGAAGGGCCGCGGAAAGTAGTAAGTCTTGTTAAGAGCTAACCCTAACATTATTTACCTTCCCCAACCCTTACAGCTAATCCTCTTACCAACTAGGGTTATTGTTTGTTGATAGGGTAGTGATTTTTCTCCTGATTTCAGTAATTTTTAAGTGAGCTCTTACCTACGTTATTCCTGAATACATATATTGGACTTACGATACTCAATCATTAAACTTAATATTAACAACTGGAAATAATATCTCGCGACAATTCGTAAAAACCAGGATTTTTTATTATCATATCGCTCTCTCTCTCAATTAGCGCTAGGTATCCTTAATTTCTGACTGAGACCGTGAACAAACACAAATTATTCGCCCTTATATTATATCACCAGTGTCAATTACACAAAGAATAGCTTAGCAAGGCAGTGCGAAGTGCTATAAACAACACCTTTCACCCGCCGCGAACAAAGATCCCTAATTAGTAAAACCGCCCTTCTCAATCACAAACTAATTTCAATTAGTAATAGGCAGATAATTGATTGAAACGCGAATATATTACAGACATTCATATTATCCGTTTTGATTCTCTAATAACGACCAAGTTAAACATACGGTATAGTACAATAGCGCACCTGCTGGTACCTCTATCACGTCCGCGCATTCTAAAATAGCGACACTGGTGATCTACTTAAGAGTTAAAGTTGTTTTTTGCTTTTTGCCACTGATAGTGCCCCGATTCAAAATAATATACTAAGCGTTAACAGTAATTAGCAAAGTTACAAATAAATACAATTAACATAGCAGAATCGCAATGGAAGACGCGAATCGGGTAACTAAACCCAGTAATCCAAAGACGTACGCAGACGCCACTGCGTCGATGTTGCAAACGCCAAAAATAAAGAGGGCAACTTTCCGAGTCCAGGACATATCCTTGGACTCGGAAACGTTCTCACCGTTCACTGTTCCACTAACCCCTCAGCAACTCCTTGACATGCTAAACAGTAAATCCCCTGAGGAACCGACGGTTAACGGAAGCCCGGATACTGCTCCAATCTCTCCGCTCTATACGGCCACTCGTATTCCAAACTACAACTTACTCTCTCAAACCTCTCCACCGGCAGAGAGAAATATCACTAGGCCATTAGAGACATCCCCTCCTAGGGATACTAACACTTCCGGTACTCAATCCGTCAGGCCACCCGCTCCCAAGCAACGTCCTACGCACGCAATATGGCTCACCCTTTGCCTGAGCACTGTCGCGGCGGTTTTTCCGCGGGACAAGGCTAAGGCAATTGGCGATGCCTTCGTTAAATTCGTAGGCGCGGAACAGGCGAAACCGTTCAAGGAGATTAGGTCTGGTCTGTTGTTTAAAATCCGCAAAGACGCGTTACCTAAGGCCCGACAATTCTCTTTTGGTACTTTTGACTTTAAACTCACAGAAAAACCCAAATACGGCAAAGGAATTATCCAAATACCGAAACACGCGAACGTTGAACAACTCAAAAACGAGCTGAAAGCCAAGCCTAATGTTGAAGCCGTACATAGTGGCACCAAAAACAGCTTTTTAACGGTCACTTTTAATACCGAAAACACTCATACCAACATCATAGGCCTCAACGTTAAACCGGCACTTCTCGCCACCCTCCGCTGTTTCAAATGTCAGATGTTCGGACATGCATCCAACATATGTAAAAATAATGCGAAATGTCCTCACTGCGCCGGCAATCACGCACACGCATCGTGCAAAACAAAGAACGTAAAGAAATGTGCCAATTGCGACGGAAAGCACAGCGCGGCGTACAAGGGGTGCCCCGAGTACCTTAAGTATCAAACCTTGATAAACAATAAAAACCTACGAGTGACCAACCAATATATCCATAACATAGAAGTAAGAAATAAGAGAACTAATCTAGAACAATTAGCTAAACAACTAGTCGGAAAGTCGGAAGCCGAAATTTTAACCATACTCCAATATAAATTTCCCGATAACGAGGCGGAACACCAAGCTACTACAACCACAACCAATCCTAAACAGCCCGTGCATCCAAAACCGGCCGATCAGTACATAACACTTGACAACAATAACACACAATCTACCAACAGACAACAACAATCCAGTCAGCCACCCAATAAAACAGCCTCCCTAGCACCTCCGAAACAACAACAACAACAACGTCAACCTCTACGCTCACAAGAACAACGAACAACAAAGCAACAACAACACAAACATAGCTCGCATGAAAAACCAGCGCGTTCAACCCAGCACATACCTAGGAACCGACCACGTATAGGTCGCTATTGCTCGACCCCCATTAAGCATTCTAGATACAACAATAGATTCTCGCTCGCGCCGCCTTTCCCGGCCTGCTTCCGGAACGCATATGGCTTTTACTAATCAACACCTATATATACCTATAGCTCGTACAACGTAACAACACACATCCTTCAATGTCTACGACAAATATCAACACTATTTCTAATCTTACCGTTTTGTCGTGGAACGCCCGAGGGGTTGGCAGTCATATTTCAAATCACAAAATGTATGAGCTACAGAACTATGTAAACAATCACGAAGTCCATGTGGTATGCCTCCAAGAAACAAACTTTAAGAGTAAAAACAAGCAAGTACATCTAAAAGGTTATCAAGACCCTGTAAGATCTAAAGAAAGGGATAAAGCCTCGGGCACTGGAGTAGCCATCTATGTAAAATTAGGCATCCCATTTACGGAAATTAGCATCAACCAAGATTGCCTTATCGAATCGTGTGCCATCACACTTCACCTTACTAAACATCTTTGTTTTCGTGTACAATGTGTCTATGCTCAACCCGCAGATAACACTGTCAAAAACTATTCCAAAATTTTCCACTCTATAGAACATAGAAACAATAATATTATCGTTGGGGACTTTAACCTTAAACACCCTTGCTGGAACCCCGAGGGCGATCCACGATGCGACGATCATGCAGAAAATTTGCTAAAATTTATGAATAACAACAGTCTCAACTTCCTAAACGACGGACAGGTGACGCGACTGTCCGACCGCGCCGACCACCTAGATAGCGCGATTGACCTCGCCCTTACGTCGGCTAACTTACAAGCTATTAGCGAGTTTAATGTTATTGACAATTCGTTTGGGAGTGACCATCTCCCTATAGTAATAAGTCTAAAACTAAAAATAGAGCACACCCTTCCGTCAATGCAACACAAGTGGAAAATCAATAAGGCTTCACCTGAGCAATGGAACAACTTTAAAGCGCAATGCGATAATGAATTTACCCCAAACCAAGACCCTACTGACTCTAACACCCACTTCCGATCATATCTAACTAAACTTAAAACAGCACTAGACAACTCAATCCCTGTAGTTAACAAAAAACCTAAAAAGATTAAACGCTCTGTCCCCTGGTGGAACCAGGAGTGCGAAGCAGCCATTAAATACCGTGAAAAATGTAGGAGAAAATGGAACAAAATAAAAACAGGCCCTAAATATGAAAAACTTAAAGAAGCTCGCGCAACGGTAAAACAAATAATCAAAAAAGCGAAACTCGACAGCTGGAATGATTTCTGTAACAATCTCTCGTACAAAACGACTAGCAAGGAACTTTGGGATCAGGTACACCGTATGCAAGGTAGGCCGCCCCCCATTACTCCTATATTCCGTATAAACGGCGAAATTCTTGTAACCAACGCCGATAAAGCTACGGCCCTAGTCCATCACTATCAAGCTGTAAGCAGCGACGAAGGCTACACCCAAGAATTCATAGAGCGTAAACTTAAAATCAAACAGGAATTCCCCGCCTGGCTCGAAACTCATAAACAAGATGCAAACCATAATTATAATGCCCCGTTCAGCCTCTTTGAATTAGAAACAGCCTTACTAACGTGTAAAAATGGCGCACCAGGCGATGATAACATCCATTATAAAATTCTCAAACAACTTCCTCTCTCCGCAAAACAAGATCTACTCGCTCTTTACAATAAATCATGGACCGAAGGCACGCTGCCGGAGGAATGGCACGAGGCCACAATTATTCCGATACTCAAACGTAATAAGCCTAAAGATGACCCAGCCTCATATAGACCAATATCCTTAACCTCAACATTTACAAAACTAATGCAGAAAATGATTAAACCACGTCTATGCGCTTTCCTCGAAAAAAACAACCTAATTTCAAATAATCAATCAGGGTGTAGAGCCCATCACTCATGTGAGGATCATTTAGTGCGCCTCGAAGCCGATATAAAGAGAGCTCAAACCCTCGGCCAATCTGTGGCAGCCGTATTCCTAGACCTAACGGCCGCGTTCGATAAATTATGGAACGAAAACGCGATTCAAATGCTAAATAAGCTAGGAATACAAGGTACTATGCTAAAATGGCTTGCAGCTTTCCTCACAACTCGCAAAATCAAAGTTCGACTGCAGGACGCGACCTCCGAAACGGTCGACACTATAAACGGCTGCCCCCAGGGAAGTGTTCTCTCACCGATTCTATTTTCCGCTACAATGAACACGCTAGACCGTGCAATCAACGAGCATAATGCTAAAAATGAAATCGATCTAATTAAACTCTCTCTTTTCGTTGACGACAGTGCTATATGGACTACATCTAAATCACCAAAAATAGCAATTTCCAAAATTCAAAAAGCTTTAACTACTATTGAAACTTGGAGTTCAACATACGGTTTTATAATTAATCCTACTAAAACTCAAGCAATCGTTTTCTCAAACGGCACCTCCAAAGCGACATCTAACAAAATTGCAGACCTTCCTCAATTAACGCTCTGTGGCACTATGCTTCCGTACCTTGAAAAAATTACCTTCCTTGGGATGATATTTGACAAATACTTAACTTGGAAAGACCACATCCTTAATTTACTAGTGCGATGCCAAAAAGACCTTAACTTTATAAAATGCATCCAGAAAAATAACTGGGGTACAGATAAGCAAGCGCTGATGCGTATTTACAAAGCCACTATATGGGCAAAAATAAACTACGGAAGCATAGCATACCACTCAGCCAACAACAATCTACTATACAAGCTTCAAGTAATACAAAATACAGCACTAAAAATTATCACGGGCACGCGTAAATCCACAAGAACCGTTCTCCTCCACATCGAATGTGGGATGCTTAAACTGGACCATCAAAGAGAAATTAATCAGCTTAAATACCACGCGCGCACAAAGGCTTTAGGAAATGATCTCCCCATCAACTTAAGCGTAACCAAGGACGACCCGGTCTACCTTAAAGGAAACAAGAAACCCTCGTACGCGATGAATGTTCAAAAGCTAAACGAGTATTATGCGATCGATAATATTAAAGTACAGCCACCTACTTATTATAGCCTGAGTGAAATATCCAAACCTAACATCGACTTTCACCTCTCAACACTAATTAAAAAATCCGAAATCGACTCCAACAGCGCAACCATCGCTCTAGACTATATTAATACCACATACGGCGAACACACTCAGATTTACACGGACGGTAGTAAAAATGAGGAATTAGAACTAGCCGGCGCTGCGTACGTAGTTTATAACCCGCAAAATGCCATTATCCATCACGGCAGAGTAAAACATCCAAAAGAATTGTCCATATTCACCTGTGAACTATCGATCATTAACGACGCAATAATATGGCTAAATACGATTGACACTCACGATCAAACATACTACGCGATTTTAACTGACTCTCTTAGCGCATTACAAGCACTAAACGCAGGTTCATCAAAAACGCGACCAGACTTAATATACGCAGTCTTAGAAGGTATCACGCAATTGACTAATAAAAACATATCTCTGAAATTAATATGGATACCGAGTCATGTAGGCATCCCGGGCAACGATTATGCCGACAAACTTGCAAAAATAGGATCACAAGAGGGTATACTCTCCGGGTTAAAACCCAGCGCACGCGAACTTATCGCCAATATTAACCAAAAAGCGTATACTGAACAAGATCACCACTATTCAATATACTGCGCTGATCATGATTTACCATTTATCACTAACCCCAGCCACAAGATTCATATCTATAGCGCCATTAAACAAGAAGACAGAGCATATACGCGCATGCGCCTAATGGTGTCTAGATTACATGGCGATTACCACACAACAGTTCTCTGCCCCCAATGCAACGTTCCAGACACCTTCGAACATTTATTCTTTATATGCCCTCATCATGCGGCCCAAAGACTAGAGCTAAGTGCAGGTGTAATAGCAGCATACAGCAATAACACGGTAAATATTGATCGCCGTCTACTGTTAATGCCTCCGAACAAGATCGGATCCGTTGTAAGGCAACATGTTTTCAAATTTTTGCGAGACACGGGATATCTGAGCAAAATATAAACGCTAATTACATCGCGCATGAAACGTACAGATAAACACTCCGATAGCGAGTTTCCAACGCGAATGCCTTATTAAAATAAATACTGCAATAGAGATATACAAGAAATACCGTGTTCTTTACAACCTAAATATTATAATGACTGTTGAAAGCAATGGTCCCGAGTGGGACGCCGCGGTGATGCGGGAGACGCCGCAGGAAGGAAAATACATTGGTAGAATGTATCGCCTCATCCCAAAATTATACAAACATTATATATCCGTAACAATACCTCTTTGTTCTCATACTTATAGTAATATAAGGTTTAATTCTCATATAACTTGCCAAATAAACACAAATATGTACAGAAAAGACTATTTTTGAGATTCTAACGTATTCTAATTATCTCCCCTGTAATAGCAAGTTATAAGGAAGATCGCATTATACGAACATTCGCAATCTTAAACCCTTATTGCTACAAATTCTGCTCGTTTATGCAGTATGTCCTGTCAAAATTCAATTCAAAACTAGATGTATACCTTCACTTAATCTTTAAAAAAAGCGATACAATAGGGCATACTAATCAATCTAGCGTCTTATGTATTAATTACCTCCCTTAGGCTTATCCGAAAAAGCAAAAATATGCATATAAGCAAATCGCGTAATAAATAAAATAAAGCGCGTACCGGTGCCAAAATAAAAAAAAAAATACACTTAGCTAATTTTATTACACCCTGTCTTCCGGACCCTGTCCGTGGACTATGGCTAATGAGGGCCTCCCCTGGGCGGGCACGGATGACGGGTCACTTCAGTATGTCACTGTGGCCACTCGCCCGAGCCCGCCCAGAGAAGGCCTACGGCAGTATCACGGCCCGAACGTGGCACGGATACGTCAGCCGACCTATAGTTTCCCCGTCGCAGGGCATAGCCAACGGATCACACCTGTGTGTCAGTGGGGCCCCCTGGTCTGTGCCCTGTGACGACACCGCGGACGGGCAAGGGCTGACAGGCTACACAAAGTAACAACAGTACAACAGCAACAACACTCTCTTATTACAATGACGGAAGGGTTTACGCTAACAAATATAACTGACACCCAAACCCACGAAATATATTGGTCACCTGCCTCGCTAACAACCACAACTTAGCAACATAGACGCAATTTAACGCCCCCCCCCCCCCCCCGTGAGAAACAGTTAGCAATTGAGATAACAGTATCCGGGTTCCGCGAGACCCCTCCCCGTGCTGGCTTTTTAACTCTCCTTTTTTCCGCTGCATGCAGCACGCAGCAACCGACGACAACGTAACAGGGGAAAGCACACAGACAACTCACTTCCACAAATTAGCGGAAGCCGCACTAAGTGCGCACGTAAGTAACTCATAACTGGAGATATCTACAGTGCAACCCCTAGGTGTATATAGCATAACAGTATCATACTACCATATTTTTGTCATTATTTACATATGTATATTATAAAACTATGTTGGTTGGAGCGTGCCGGACGGGATAGATTATCTATGACTCTGCCGACACGACCCATCCAAGATGACCAAAAAAAAGAAAGGTAAATGTATTTATTATTTGCTCACCATCCTATATCCCAGTAGTACACTAACCGTTGTATTTGAATACTCTTATGTACCTATATAGCCGGCGTCGCCACAGAACGTCAATTACGACGCAGGAAGTAGCTCCGCTACGGCCAATCAAAATAGTACATAGGGCTGCTGCCGATGTCACCATAGATAATATAACTATAACGTGCGTGCTCTCCTAATACCAAACTACTAAAACACAGCCCCTCTCTTCTATCATCGAGTAAATGACCTATCAAAACTAGTCTGGCCCCCACAACAACACAGAGCGGCAGACCACCACCTCAGCAAGAAGAAAGAAAAATCTTGATATTGTCTATGCCCACAATTACACTAGTCATCTCGGTCGAATAAAGCATAGTCAGGCCCCCTCTTCTATAGTTAAATAAATGATAAAAAAAAAAAAAAATTATAAAAAAAATAAAAAAATTAATAAATAAATAGTCTGGCCCATACTACCATTTTCATAAAAATAACAGTGAGAGCCCACGTCACCATAAAATATGACACAAGGCAGCATAGCGATACTTGAAAAATAACTAACACCATGTACTAACATGTCCTCCGCGAGGGACGTTAAAAGGGGGTGCAGTGTATCGGTGCTATACACCGGGCACTTAAAAGAACCAGGGACGCCTCTGGAATTGGGGCGTTGCCTGTATCCCGCTCGAACCCCCACTAACACCTCTCTTGGGGCGGAGAGCACAACAACCACACACAGTCAGACAAAAACGGGTTTACTACAACATAATAATAACGTCTAACTAAGCTCTAAAAACTCCTTATAACATAGTACATCACTTCACACCTAAATATAAACACAAACACTACGTAACAGTAAATATAATTTTAATTATAAAACTGATGCATGGTCTGTATGGGGGACAGGCGGGCGAAAAAAGACGATGGTGGCTCCGAGTGGAATGAGTGCTGCTCCTTGGTCGGCCTCTAGGACTGATCTACACACAACCGCACATACATAATCACCTAGAACTCAACTACATAACACCCATTTACCCAGCACCCCCAAACAAACTAGTACACCGAACACACCTATATAACGCCCACATACATACAACACTAACCTACACAACACCCTAAGCAAACCAATACACAGAAAACCCCTACATAACAAACAAATTCACACTACTCATGCACACAGCATTACACCTAATCACAAAATCATCACCAACAATACAGTACAGGGCACATTAAGGTCTCATTGGCCAGCGTGCACTGAACGCTACTAAAACTAAAAGTAAAAACCTTTGGCAAAACACCCGGACACCCGGGGTAAATCTGACCTACTCTGACTTAAAACAACTTTTATCTCCTGAAAGGTCACAGGGGCAGGTCGAACCTCAAAGACCTCGTGAAGAGGCCGGTAGGACCTGTAAATAAACTCTGATTCAAAAAAAAAAAAAATGCAAACATAATCACCTAGAACTCAACTACATAACACCCATTTACCCAGCACCCCCAAACAAACTAGTACACCGAACACACCTATATAACGCCCACATACACACAACACTAACCTACACAACACCCTAAGCAAACCAATATACAGAAAACCCCTACATAACAAACAAATTCACACTACTCATGCACACAGCATTACACCTAATCACAAAATCATCACCAACAATACAGTACAGGGCACATTAAGGTCTCATTGGCCAGCGTGCACTGAACGCTACTAAAACTAAAAGTAAAAACCTTTGGCAAAACACCCGGACACCCGGTGTAAATCTGACCTACTCTGACTTAAAACAACTTTTATCTCCTGAAAGGTCACAGGGGCAGGTCGAACCTCAAAGACCTCGTGAAGAGGCCGGTAGGACCTGTAAATAAACTCTGATTCAAAAAAAAAAAAAAAAAAATGTCGAACATACTGTCTTACAGCAGCAACGATGGCAAGAACAAAGCAGACCGCTCGTAAATCCACAGGTGGAAAGGCTCCACGCAAACAGCTGGCTACCAAGGCCGCTCGCAAGAGCGCACCAGCAACCGGCGGTGTCAAGAAGCCTCACAGATACAGGCCAGGAACCGTCGCCCTTCGTGAAATCAGAAGGTACCAGAAGTGCACCGAGCTCCTCATCAGGAAACTGCCATTCCAGCGCCTGGTTCGTGAAATCGCTCAGGACTTCAAGACTGACCTCCGATTCCAGAGCTCCGCTGTCATGGCTCTCCAAGAGGCCAGCGAGGCTTACCTGGTCGGCCTTTTCGAGGACACCAACTTGTGCGCCATCCACGCCAAGCGTGTCACCATCATGCCAAAGGACATCCAGCTCGCACGCCGTATTCGCGGTGAACGTGCGTAAGCTTTTGTACTTGGCTAAAACACAAACAACGGCCCTTTTTAGGGCCACATAAACATTGCGAGAGAATATCTTTCAGTTGTCAAAGTCAATCAAACTTAGCCTAAGCCGACTATTCACGTCCCAACATATATCAACAGTACCCCGCCAGCAAATATACGCGTCAGGAACGCTATAGTGTACACTCGCATCTCAATTCATGTTCGTCAGATATGCAATGACCCTTCACGTTCAATCATCTCGTTATTACTCTTGAAGGTTCAATTACGAGCCGTGTTGTTTATAAGTCATTCACAAAGTGGCATAAAACACAATGTAGATCATAGGTTTCGCGTATTATAACCAGCTCGGTGACAAACTCACGTGTGAAGTGGCCAAGATTGAGAGTTTTTCAGACCAAAATCGCCCCAGACCTCAACTTTACCGTTACGGTACACAGTCATGCACTCAAGGCAACACAAAGTGAATGCACGCATCAAATAACGGGCAGATATTCTACACATTTCAATCAAGAAAACACCGTTCAGTATCTTATGAACGGACATAATTCACATCAAACTCGCATGCACACGCAAATCGGCCGTTTTCACTGATTTTCTTCGACCAATCAGATTCGACCACCGACCAATCAGCGTTAAGCAGCCCGAAAGTAGGTTAGCAGGTCACATCACAGTGCTCTAACTGCTCTTTGTGTTTAAATAGCCGCAAAAAGACCCAGTTAAAGCATTCTACAGCTAGTACCTGATAGATACAATATGTCTGGACGTGGTAAGGGCGGAAAAGGACTCGGAAAGGGAGGCGCCAAGCGTCACCGAAAGGTTCTGCGTGATAACATCCAGGGTATCACGAAGCCCGCAATCCGCCGTCTCGCTCGTCGTGGTGGTGTGAAACGCATCTCTGGCCTCATCTACGAGGAGACCCGAGGTGTCCTCAAGGTGTTCCTTGAGAACGTCATCCGCGATGCCGTGACATACACTGAGCACGCCAAGAGGAAGACCGTCACTGCCATGGACGTCGTCTATGCCCTCAAGAGACAAGGCAGGACTCTGTACGGATTCGGCGGTTAATCGAACCTTCTGTACAGAAGCTACAAAACGGCCCTTTTTAGGGCCACACACACATTTCGAAAGACTTTTCTTACAAATTGTCACAATATACTAGTGTTACGTTAAAGCGTCAGATTGTTAGGTTACTTGCATTCATGCATTAGATACACACACTCTGGTATGAGTCGTATGGTTCATAAGACTAACGCAATGTCCCGAATTCATTACTTCTTTACAGTGCGGTCACACGCTCAATTACCAATATTAAGCCTAATTTTAGGGCATTATTTCGTTCAACCCATGTACCAGTGTTATAAGGCGAAACTATCATCATTCGCATTTGAATGTTTCGTTACCGGACATGCGGCCTGGCGGTGTTTGCGTTCATTTTTTTCTATTACAGACACCATTGACGTTAGCATGTGCATTAGGTTTCATATTGAACATTGTGGAGGACTTATTAATAAGTAAACACATTACTTAGTCTTAATAGATCATTAATAATTTGCGATGCAAACATAGGGCTTCGACAGTATTGCTTTAGCCTTCGTAAACACGTGTAAATACAAACGCGCATGCGTTAAAACTGCAGCCAATCACGAGCGAGCGCGGTGTACACTGCATTGGAAGTAGGTCAATCCGTTTTCGAGAGTGAGTCGTTCATATAAATAGCAGTTGAAACGCGTTGCACACATTCATTCTCTGCATCGATTTGGAAATCATGCCGACCAAGGGTGTTGCAAGCAAGGGCTCTAAGAAGGCCGCCACTAAGGCTAAGACCGCGCGCTCCACTGACAAGAAGAAGCGCAGGAGGAGGAGGGAATCCTACGCCATCTACATCTACAAAGTCTTGAAGCAGGTGCACCCCGACACCGGAGTGTCCAGCAAGGCCATGTCGATCATGAACAGCTTTGTCAACGACATCTTCGAGCGCATTGCTGCCGAGGCTTCCCGCCTTGCCCACTACAACAAGCGATCCACCATCACAAGCAGAGAGATCCAGACCGCTGTGCGTCTCCTGCTGCCTGGTGAGCTCGCCAAGCACGCCGTGTCCGAGGGCACAAAGGCTGTCACCAAGTACACCAGCAGCAAGTAAACAACTTCTGTGGTGCTTCAAAACAAACGGCCCTTTTTAGGGCCACCCAACTTTCTTACGAAAGAATTGTCTTATTGTCACACGAACATAAATATCATTGCTTAATATTAGTGCCAAATAGTAAAAACAAACAATTTTAAGTATATGGCAGAGGTTTGTTTTGATGCCCTTTACACTATTCACGTAATAGAACGTGTTCAGAGTACAAACTCTACATAACATAAACGTTGCAAATAAGGGCCAAATAGTGTTCCTCCGTGAGTGTGGTCAAGTGTATAATCAATAGTCGTACGTGTATCTTAGAAGTAACGATCTCGTATTACACACAGTTAGGGCATGTACCAACGGGTAGCATTTTATAGTCATATGTTTGTTAACAATTATTGAAAATTATCACCGAATGTTACGTTCCAACATACACGGAACAAGCACACAACGAAATGAACTTGCCGAACATGTCGAAATAAACTTCGCGCTGATTGGTTGACCTGCTTTTGTAACGAGGACGCTGATTGGCTGAAATTGCTTAACTTCGCAAAGCAAAGTAGGTCAATCCGTTTTCGAAACAAAAAAAATAATATATATACGGCAAAACGCGTTTGCCGATGTATTTTCTGTTGCACTCACAACCGAAAGCACAATCATGTCTGGACGCGGAAAGGGAGGAAAGACAAAGGGGAAGGCAAAGAGCCGCTCATCCAGGGCTGGACTTCAGTTCCCAGTGGGCAGAATCCACCGTCTCCTGCGCAAGGGCAACTACGCCGAGCGTGTTGGAGCTGGTGCACCCGTGTACTTGGCTGCCGTTCTCGAGTACTTGGCCGCTGAAGTTCTCGAGCTGGCTGGCAACGCTGCCCGAGACAACAAGAAGTCAAGAATCATCCCTCGTCACCTGCAGCTCGCCATCCGCAACGACGAGGAGTTGAACAAACTTCTGTCTGGAGTCACCATCGCTCAGGGTGGTGTGCTGCCAAACATCCAGGCCGTTCTTCTGCCCAAGAAGACCAAGCAGGCTGGTGGCAAATAAGCACCTTCTCTGGCTTGAAACGTTACGCAAACGGCCCTTTTTAGGGCCACCTAAACGATACTGAAAGAAATATCTCGTGACATTGTCAACAACTTATGCACTAACCAAACACTCATTAGCCGACTGACTGACTCACTCACTCACTCACTCACTCACTCACTCACTCACTCACTCACTCACTCACTCACTCACTCACTTGCCTGCCTGTCCGCCCGCTCGCTCGCTCCCTCCTTCATTCGCTTCCCTAACGATTGGGGAGTATAAATACATCGGTATAACATACAAAGAAATACCATTTTGGGTGCTTACCAGCCCTCTCTTCCAGACCACTGACGTAAACTAACGTAACGTAATAGGTCCACGCAGGCTTTAGGGGCCTTGAAGACAGAGTAAGTCACACGTGTATTCGCTTGTTTTAGGCCATGTTCGGAAACATTTTCATCCTTGCTCAGGCGGTTACCTACACCACCCAACCGGTCAGGCAACGCCGTGGATAGGGTGCGTGGGCTTCATAGCCAACCTCGTTCGGAAGACAGCAATGACCCATAAGCATCGCAGTATTACATTCCGGGTAGCTGGGAATGGGAGAGCAACCCACTGCTCGTACTTGGGGTCGAGTTATTGTGCAGTTTTCAAACACTGGCAAGGGCCCCACCGAAAATCCTGGTACGAGAATTTGCTAGAGCACTTGCCTTAAACAATAGCCTCTCATACGCACTGACTGACACTACCGAACGATAGCCGATGCCCTAACACTGGTATGAGCCAAAACCATGGCTAAATCACGATTATGGAAAGCTTAAGGGCCCAGGCTCACACTATGTGAAGGTTACTGATGCTTAAAGAGTCGAGGGACGCACGCCGGGTAGTTTTGGGGACACGTACTGGTACTGCACGCATGGTGTTTAGTGCTTTCTTACTCTGTGTTTCTCGTGTGTTCGTTTTTATCAAGGACTTGGTGTTTCTCTGTACTAGGGACTTCCACAAATATACGTACTGTATGGGCAGGTCATATTGTGATGCGATTCAAGTATGAACAACGATAGGAAGAGGACTAGGCAAGTGTATTGTCGCTGTTTTAACCCATAAATATCTGTCCACCGTGCTTTTGTGGCGACTTGTGTGACTTGTAATACTATTTTCGTCGTTATTTCCATGCCCAATCCTTATAAAACCTGGTAGTGCTTGAAGATCTATCTTTCATCTACGTACCTATGTTCATTCGCATCAATTTACACAAATGATACATTAGAAATATGCAATAATACAAGCACGAAGAAACACACGAACATAAAATTTCTGCGCGCACCTGCCGGTATCTCTATCACGTCCGCGCGATCAAATACCAACGCTGGTGACCTACTTTACATATAAAGACTTAGGCAGCCGGTTTTCTATCATTCTATCACTGAATACCACATCATCAAAATGGCTGATACCGCTGTCGCTGCTCCCGTCGCTGCCCCAACACCCGCCAAGGTGAAGAAAGCTGCCAAGCCCAAGAAGCCCGCAAGTCATCCCAAGTACAGCGAGATGATTGCCGCCGCACTTGGTGCCCTGAAAGAGAGGTCTGGCTCCTCAAGACAGGCTATCCTGAAGTACATCCAGGCCAACTACAAGGTCGGGGATAACGTCAGTGCCGTCAACGCCCACCTGAAACTGGCCCTCAAGGCTGGCGTCAAGAGTGGAGCCGTTAAGCCGTCCAAGGGCACCGGTGCCTCTGGATCCTTCAAGCTTGGAGAGGTGAAGAAGGCCGCAAAGAAGGCTGCCAAGCCTAAGGCTGCCATGCCCAAGAAGGCAAAGGCCCCTTAGAAGGCCAAGACACCCAAGAAGGCGGGCGCCAAGAAGCCTGCAGCCAAGTAAACCGCTGCCAAGAAGGCCCCAGCTGAGAACATAGAGACAATAATACTTCTGGCATGACGAAAGAACTGCTATACATGAAACAGGGCTTCGCATCAGCCTTCTAGCTCTCAAAGCTATTGAAATCGGTAACAATACATTCAAGAGAAACGCATTTCATGCTATTTTGATATAAAACTAATACAAGTGTTTCAACAAAAAAGAGTATTGTTAAAGCTTATAAATTCTAGTAAACAAAATAAATAAATAAGAAATATTATTAAAAAATATTAATGTGTGACATCACATATGGCCTGACCCAACGCCTCTTTCTGTTACAAACTTCACATTGTTTACGCCCCTTACATCCTCTCTGAAACTTGACGCACTTTATGGAAGGCCCCCAGCAGGACGTCTCCACTCATACACAGACCTGTCATAAACATGCTCGATTTGTGTGGGATTCACGGATTTATCAGAGATGGTGCATTCACACTTCAATATCGTTGACAGGCCTTAATGCAAATAAGGTACACATTTCATGATGATAGTTGGTTGTAAATTAATATTAAATGTCAATCACGAAGTTTCAATAAATTAAATATAAGCATCATGTTTGTACGTTGAAAATGGTATGGAATGATTAAACTTAAAACATTAAATTATGGAACACAACTAAAATGACAACATCAATTATTTACCAAAAGGCAAAGGCGCGATTTAAGGCTTTGCTATACAGTTTTCCAGAAGCACATACTTAACTTTCAAGTCGCTTAAGAAACGTTTTCGAACAGTTTATTTAGTAATAACAAAATCAGTTCAAACATATAATATATAAAGCGATGCTCATATTTCATCTTTAAAAATACTGTTATCGGTGCTTTGTACTTTTACAAATGATTGGTTTGACTTATTAATTGATTTTTACATATACCATCTATATTTACATCTCTTTATATACTTGTAAGATGGTAAATATAAAGTAACCATGTAAGAGTTTTGTCTACATATTGACTATATTGTATCTAGCATCAATAAAGGTATTAAGGTACCTCAATAATATTGCGTTTAGTCATTAAATTGTAACTTATTCAGCAAATGTGTTACGTATAACATTTGATTTGTTGTTTAATTCAATGGCAACAACACGTTACCATTTTCTATTGAAATAAAATAGTGTGATATTGACACAATACTTTGCGTTAATTTGCATTAAAGCCTTGTCTTAATGTAGGTTAAGAATTCTCGATTTAGGTAATAAACGTCGACTTTGAGTTCAAATTATGTTAGGATAAGGAGCAGTTTTTATTAAAACTTATAGAAATAAAGAGTTGCATTTAAAAGAAAATAAGCTGTTCAATATACATATACAATAGAAAAGAAGCAACTTGGAAAGCTATTTGTGATTTGTTATCTTAATGAACAGTATTGCTCTTAAAAGCATAAACACATTGCTATTTAATTGGGCAAATAGTAAATACAAACAAGATTGTGAGATCATTCTAAATTCACATATATAGTACATCATTATCGGATCTAATAAATAAAAACTGATTTTATAAGAAAGTGTGGGCCCATAGGATACAGACATTCAATCACATTCGCTGGTGTATTATTAGTTACACTTATGGTGTATGAGATATACACCATCAGTAATGTCATACCATACGAGAGCGAGAGCGAAGCTCGAGTATGGTATGAGAGTGCTGTGAAGGTATATCCCATACACCATCCGATTCTTACTGTGTAACAATTTTATCTCAACTGACTACTCAATTACTCGGGATGTATGGAAATTACTCGGGATGTATGATAAATACAACATCGTCACGTGACCGCTGTAAGCCAATCGGATTTGGTCATTTTTGTAAGTGGTAAGATGATAAAGCTTACTAAGTATTTATGTTGCAATCTGACTAACAAACACAGGAGCGCAGTGATTTTCAATATATGTAACAAGGACATAAATCTAGCGGAAATACGTTCAAATTTACTTTAGTCACGACTTTAACAATCAACCAAAGATAATTGTATATGACATGTGTTTCTGAACATAAATCAAAATTGCCTGATTTCACGGTTTACTTAATTATTCATATGTTTTAAGTTTTACCACCGTAACATTTTTTTTCAGTCTTCACTTAAAAACTTATCTACAGACGGTAAAATAGACACAAAATGAAAATCTACCGTAGAAAGCCCGCTAGAAGTGGAGTCATAAACAATGACCCTCTAAGTAAGCCTAAAATAAAGAATATGCATAATTGTGAGTGATAGTAGTGGTAAAATTAGGATTCTGGCTCATCTCGAGTTTTCAACCATATTCATGGTTAAAAACCAAATTCAACCACAAGATGGTTAAAACTAAATTCAACCACAAGATGGTTAAAACCAAATTCAACCACAAGATGGTTAAAACCAAATTCAACCACAAGATGGTTAAAACCAAATTCAACCACAAGATGGTTAAAACCGAGTTCAACCACAAGATGGTAAAAACCGAATTCAACCACAAGATGGTTAAAACCAAATTCAACCACAAGATGGTTAAAACTGAATTTAACCATATTCATGGTTAAAACCAAATTCAACCACAAGATGTTTAAAACCAAATTCAACCACACCTGAACCAGGAATCGCGAAATACATGAAAATTCAATTTTCTTATTACAGTGACGGGGCGGCTGGAGGACTTTCGACCGTTGAGGCATATGCAAAATATTCTCCTTTTATATGTTTAATTTCCAAGTCTTGGTAAACAATGTCGTTTGGTTTGATCATTCCGAGTAAGAATGCCGTGGTAATCTTGAAAAGATATTATTTATTCCAGTTCCACAGAAAGGTCAAGCTTTCCCTAAGATATTTGCCTATTGACTTTCGACCTTGAAGAAACGTGTTTAAACCCTCCCACCCTCCATTAGCTTCAACCCACGGAGTAACATTCTGTTTAAGCCATATCTCCGTAAACTCTGAAAACTCTGGGTCGTAGTTGGATTTTTCAACCATCTGCTGTTGAAAGGTATACAGAGTTAAGATTCTCTCCCAGTTAAGATCTGGTAGCATCTCATTCGCAATTAGTACAAATACTGTTTTGCATACCGGAACGGTATTAACCACATCAAAGATAGCCTCGCTGTACTTGTTATTCTGTAACTCTAAAAGACCTTTTTGTAAATAAGTATTCATGGTTTGTTTTGTATGTTATATTTTTTAATATTTAACCTTAACGATCACGGGGCTCTTGACAGGATAGGTCGCACGGTACGACGGGTTGGGAAGTTTTATATTACAAAAAAAAATTGAATAAACTTAAGTATTTTTTTACTATATATAAAATGGATAACACAACAGTACAAGAGATGGTTCAACGGCGTATTCAGCAAATTGAAAATCCACCACCACGAGTTGAGCATCTAAATACAAGACTTTTACAAGAAATAAAATTCTCACAAAAAGCTATGAATGGTAAATATGCAAAATCTCATAAACCTGGTAAAAACTGTTTTCTTTATAATCTTTCTATTATGGATTAAGTAGATTTTAAAAAGGATTAAGGTTCATTTTCAAACCCAAACTGGGTATGAAAATGTCTATTACAAGTCTATTAGGCTTTTATTGTTAACCCATGAATTAAACGATTCGGGATAACCGAGCCACTTGACTAACGACTTGTTTCCGCGTTTTCGAATAACTTTTTCAATTCTATATACTTCTTGACTTGTCTTTTGTAGTTCTTGTTCATAAAACGTACCTTGTATTTCCTCACCATTATAATCAGTAATTTTATTCGTTGGTGGATCCGTATATTGAACTTGTGACACTGTACACACTTCCTCAGTCCATCTAGGCGTATATCCTTTTTCAAATATTCCATTTTTCTTAGTGATTCTCACCTTATCACCGACTTCAAATATTGGCTTACCGTACTTTTAAGGGTGTTTGGAGTACAAATTAAACCAAACTACGCTTTCCTTTTTTATCACTAGCATCAACAGGTGTCACTTTGATGGATGAATGCTTTGTGTTGTTATAATAATTGACCATTTCATTTAAGACATCGATATATTTTCTGGTAGAGTTGGCTGAAAAATATTTGAACATCTTTTCCTTCATTGTTCTGTTCCACCGCTCTACCACGGAACTTTTCTCTTCGTTTTCTGTGGAATACAACTCGACTCCCAACACCATTACATTTTTATTGTAGAACTCTTTTCCTTTATCGACCCACAACTTTTGGGGTTGCCTTTCCTTAAATATTTTGTGAAATGCTTCTGCTACCTCAACTCCGGTTTTACTCTTTAATGGAACAATCCATCCATATTTTGAAAACACATCTATAAATGTTAGCAAGTATTTTACACCATTATTAAACTTTGCAAAAGCTTGCATGTCTACTAAATCAGCAGCCCATATTTTATCAATGCCATGGGCAACGACTATTCTTTTTCTAAAACGTTTTACAACGGGTCTATGCAGTTCGTCTGCGAGCTGATCAGTCCATTTTAGTTCTTTAGCCACGACTTTTTTTCCCCTTATAACCTAACCCAAACTTTGCCTTGGTAGATATTATTGGCTTTATTATACTACGCTCAATTCTTTCACGGATAATTGGGTCTTTAATAGCATCCATTTGTTCAAGCATAATTTTATCAGCTGCGTTTCTACTTGCTGTATCTGGAAAGTGTTGGTAAGCTAAATCATGATGGTAGGCAGCATTATCAACTCGATCAACTGGTTTACTCCAGTCTTTATAAGCACCAGTTGAAGTTAATCGTTCGTTTAAATGAGTTCCAGGTCCTGCAAAGTTCATTCCTGGAATATTCATTTCACCGGGAAATTTAACCCACGGAAGCTTTACTTTACTAGTTACCGAATTTAACGACGACACCAAGTCTCCTCCAGTCTTAGTATGCATTTTTACAAACTGTGTTTTAACACAACCGCAAACGACACACTTTCCGCGAAGCATAGGTTTATTGTTTTTACTTACAACATTTTGCACATCAACTGTCTCAGTTTTGCGTTTGCACTTTACGCAATACATTTTTAAATGAAAATATAATTTATATTTAAAATGGAAGTTACAGATCTTTCGTGGAATGATGATATTTCAAAACGATGCAACAGTAGACTTTTACCGAGATCAATACGAGGTCTTATTATTAGTAAAAGCGGATGCGGAAAAACTATACTATTGTTAAACCATTTACTACGACCAGGATGGTTAGACTACAACAACTTGCAAGTTTTTGGCAAGTCGCTATTTCAGCCGGAGTACAGAATTATTAAGAAAGCATTTGGAGAAAAGCTGCCTAAAGAAGAGATTCTGAAATTGTTTGCCGAACAAGACTATATAATAGAGAATGACGTTCCACCAGCTCTTTTAGTTGAAGAAATGGCTAAACGCTTAGATAAGCCAGCTGATATTGAATGTAATTTTTTTGAAACGTCTGATGATGTGCCTGATCCTAGAGACTTGAGTAGCTCTAAAAAGAATTTAATGATTTTTGACGACCTTCAGTTGGAAAAACAAAACAAATGTGAAACTTATTACATAAGAGGACGCCACAGCAATGTAGACTGCTTTTATCTCGCACAAAACTACTTTAAAACAAGACAAACAATACGTGAAAATGCAAACTTTATGTGTTTGTTCCCACAGGACATGAAAAATATTAATCACATCTACAACGATCAAGTTTCAACTGATATGTCAAAAGAAGAATTTAGACATTTTTGTAAAGTAGCCTGGGACCGTCCTCATGGATTTGCTGTTATAGATCTTACTAGTAAAAAGAATAATGGTAAGTATAGATCAGGATTTGACTACTTTTACATGCCTCACTAATTAAAAATTGCGTTTTCACTTACAAAAAGTACGTTTTAATTATTCCAAGCTCGCTTTTTGACGTTATCAATAAAGGCTTATCCTTTTCAATATAAACGTTTACTATTCTCGACGAATCTTGAGAAAATGAGACGATCTTTGTTATTCTGAAGAGCTGATCCGACTTATAGCAGTTGTGAACAAGCATGCTGTTTAAAACGTCTTCCTGTCCAAACGTGAACCTCTCGGTTACTAAATCAGGTGTAATGTAAGAAAACTTTGCCGTGCCGTGTTCTTTAGTTACGGTAAACTCGTGACAGAACGCGTTAGACTTAATAAGCTTGCACATATCACTAAACAGGGAAGTTGATATAGCGGTTGCGGAATCATCCGAATAGGTATACAACGGAGGGGAGGACACGTTTTGAACAATTTCTGTTATTACCAACAAATCATAAGAAAACGCCTCTTTATGCTTGGATTTAACTCCTATTATAAGCTCTCCCGGTTTTGTTATGGATAAGGTAACTATGTTTTTGTTTTTCATTATTTTAAACGACTTGCTTATGTAACTTTCTATTCCAACGTGAAGAGGCTCATCAAACTCAAACCGATACTCGTCAAAATTGCTAGCATGTAAGTCAACTTCAATCATTAGGTTAATAGTTGTAAGCGACTTCAAATGTATTCCATCCTTATCAATGGTAAAACACATCGTTTTTAGGTTGTTAAATAAGAGCTCAAACAAAGCTTTTATTCTATTTGCGTATTTAGTTTTAGCATAAAACATGTTCTTTAACAACCGACTTCTTATATGTTAATTGAAAACAACGTTTTTCTTAATAAAAATGCAAAGTGTTCTTGAATTTTTTTTAGAAGAAATAAAACAAGTTAGGTTTAATACAGGTCCGAAAAATTCTTTTCACATTATATCGAAAGGTAATAGCTCTCGAATTTGTACTTCTTTATGTCCAACAATTCAACTAAATGTAGGCAAAAAGTACGAAATGGCCATAGTTAATTTGGAGACCTACTATTCATTTCCAAATATAGACTCTTTAAACAATAATTTTCGCTATAGTCCTGATGGAAAAAAATGGTTTGATATAAATATTCCCGAAGGTTCATACGAATTTGATGATATTAACGATTACGTCCAACGAATAATGAGGAAAAATGAGCATTACAACTCTGTCTCGGACGAGTACGCAGTAAAGCTAGAGCCAAACGGCAGAACACTTAAAACAGTACTAAAAATAGCACCGAATTGTAAAATAGACCTGACACCTGCAAACTCTATCAGAACGGTATTGGGGTTTAATGCAGCAGTATACGCATCAGGATATCACGAGTCAGAAAATATTGTAAATTTATTAAGTATGAGTAGCTAGAGAGTAACTTGTGATATAATTAACTCATCCTATGTTAACAATTCGACTGACAACGTTATCTATAGTTTTTTCCATCAGTCGGACCCGGGTATAAAATTATGGAAGCACCAGTTAATTTGGTTTATTTACCTGTTAATTTATCGACAATTTCGTCAATTGAGACAAAACTCACTGATCAAAACGGGAAACTTGTAAATTTGCGTGGTGAAGATCTTTCGATAAGATTTCATACAAGAGAAAAGTAAAAATAAATTAAGTCCTATATAAAATGAGTCGTTACGAAAATGTAAAAGTAAATATTAGCGAAGGTCAGAGGGAAAAAATTTAAAAATGCTATTCAAGCAGGAGAGGCAGTTGCTATCCGTTTATCACATAAGGATATATCCGGAGAAGATGTGTTAGCCCTCACTCAAGCACAGATCAACAAAATAACAAAAGCGTACCAAAGTGGAAAAGGAGTGACGCTTAAAATGTCAAAAAACACAAATAGAACACAACGCAAAAGTGGAAGGGGGATTTATTGGAGCTATTTTGCCGATGTTGGCAACCGCGTGTAAATTTCTGATGTCAAGCGTTTTACCAGGACTTGCAACCGGCTTACTAACCGGCGTAGAAGCCGCAGCCGGTAGTAAAGTTGTTAACAAAATTAGTGGATCAGGTGTTATATATTTAAAGAAAAACGAAAGAGGTTGTAAAGTAACACAAGCAGGTAAAGGATTGTATTTAGCTCCGTGGAAGAAAGGTAGTTCGTTAGGAGAGGGGCTGTATCTTAAATCTGGAAAAGGAATGTACATGAGATATCGGGAAAAGGATTGCTACTAGGACCGAATTCACCATTTAGCAGTATTCCAATATTAGGGATGCTTCTATAAAAAATATTTTTTTAAATATAAAAATGGAGTACAAAGATTTTAAATGTAACGCATACGATACGTATGCTAGTGACGCTAAACAATATCCGTTTCTACCACCAGTTGTCGTTCCGTCGGCTCCCGAACTGATTAGAGTCGAAGGAAGTGCTCAGTCATACAGACTTCAAAAGAATAACGAAATTCAGAAAGAAATTGCCGCAGAAAGAGACAAGCGTGCAAACTTGTCTAAAAAGTATCACAGAGCAGTGAGAATTTTAGCAGGAATAGACAATGCTCTTGTTGTTTCTTCAATGATGTTAGGTGCAACGGGGATAGGAGTATTGAGTACAATCATTGCAGCGCCAGTTGCAATAGCAATGGAATGTGCTGCCTTAGGTTTAGGACTATTGTATATCGTTGGAGGTCAAACTAATAAAAAGCTATCCATGA
Source organism: Dreissena polymorpha (assembly GCF_020536995.1). Lineage (NCBI taxonomy): Eukaryota > Metazoa > Mollusca > Bivalvia > Myida > Dreissenidae > Dreissena > Dreissena polymorpha. Next base: position 190,549,369 of record NC_068355.1, on the reverse strand, counting down.
CAGCTGAAAAACACGAAAAAATTAAAACACTCGCAGATGCAAAGTTGAATACAATAAGTGATCTTATATCAAAGGCGTTAGCAGGCGATCAAATTTCTGATGAAGAATACTCATTGATTTTAGGTGAGCTAGATAAATTCAATCAAATGAAAGAGGAAATAAGATCTAAAATACGAGTAGGTATAGACGAGGAAACAAAACAGTCTCTTATTGCAAAAGGACGTGAAAATGCCATTTTATCGTTTCAAAACATTTTTAGTAAATCGAGAGAAAAACAGACGAACACCTCTTAATCAACGTATGACGACTAAAATCACGTCAAAAATTACGTTTAAAATCACGTCTAAAATCACGACTAAAATCACGTCAAAAATTACGTCTAAAATCACGCCTCAAATCACGTCGAAAATCACGTCAAAAATTACGTCTAAAATCACGTCGAAAATCACGTCGAAAATCACGTTGAAAATCACGTCAAAAATTACGTCTCAAATCACGTCTAAAAACATTATTATTTCTATTTAAAAATGTCGTTTTAAAGATAACAGATCCGGAAAAAAGGGACTCCATGGTGCATGAGTATCTTATGTTAAGAAATAAAATTCGTCAAGACTCTTTATCTGAAAAGCTAGGAGACATTGATCAACACAGAGAACTAACAAAACTTTACAAACCTATCACAAGTGCAATACAAGCACTGCCAGCAGCATTAGCAGCTACACCACCTAATGCCATTACTTTCCCTCAATACCCAAGCATTCAAGCAGAAGAGGATAAACGACCGAAAGAAACATTAATAGAACTAGGTTCAATAGCAACTGAATACTTGAGATCGATGGCAGGCAAACAATTAACCGATAAAACATTTTGACTGTATGATAAATGTTGCGCTTTTTATATTGGAGATTCAGAGGTTAAACTATATGGAGATGATATAATTGTTGGAGAAACAAAATATAATGGAACCCTAGGACTTTGGGAGCTAATAACATCGAGATATCCTGATTCCGATAAATATACTTCCCAAGACATTGTCTCCTACAAAACAATTTTTTACTAAACACCAATGCTATTGTGAATCCTGACACGGGAAAGGTTAAATCAAGTTCTGGAGAAAAGGACAGAAATATTATTAAACCAATCTATGAAACATATTTAAAACCTAAAAAGGCACGAAAAATAAGTTCATTATGCAAGAAGAAAGGAGAAGGAATAGCGTTAATGCCTTCTGATCCAAACAGACTCGTTGAAATGCTTACATTACGAGTTAATAGTTATAATGCAGGTAATACTGGAGAATGTCATGGTTTATGTCTCATATTTTACCTGCAGATATGGAAAAATGTCAGCTGTACAAATCCATTCAGGCAAAGGTAAGAGTACCCGTCCCTTTTAGGTCTAGACATTGTGAAAGTATTACAGTGCCACAATCTACGTCGTTCAACTGGAGACTAAGTGTTAGAACACCAACCGAAAAACCGCGATACATTTTGGTAGGATTCCAAACTGATCGCAGAAATAATCAAACAAGAAATACATCGATATTCGATCATTGCAATCTAAATAACATATATGTGACTGTTAACAATCAGCGATACCCTGAGGCTGACTACAACTTATCTTTTCCAGCCCAAAAGTTCTCACGAGCTTACTATGAAGCGACTGGATTTAGCGAAAAGTTTTATGGAATGGATCCGCTGGTAACACAGAGTAACATTACACCGGCGGATTTCAAAGACCTGTTTCCTATTATGGTGTTTGATGTCAGCAAACAAAGTGAGCGGTTAAAATATGCATCGGTAGAGATGCAAATCCAATCTACATTCCACCAGAATGTGCCAGCGGGAACAGAAGCGTACGCAGTTGTTATTTCCGACCAAATGATAAAATTTACCTCTGACGGATCTAAAATGTATAAAGTGATGAATTAGAAAAAATAAGTTTTACTGTATAAATTATGAAAAATGAAAATGACTTAAAGATTTTTTTGTATATATATAAAATGAATCTGGAATCGCAAAAACGTTTAGACGATAATGTGATATTAATAAGGGAACGTATGAATGATGCAAAACGTATGAATCGAAAACGTAAGTTTGAAAATTCGGAAAGGAAGCATAAAAGTAAACTTGATGAAATAAAACGTAGGGAGTTGACTAAGTATGAGCAAGAGGAAAAGGAAGTTCGAGAGTATTTAAAAGATGAACGTATTCGGTGGGAGCAGTTCTGTCATGATAAATATATACAAAAACAATTAAACAAAACGTATAAAATAACTCATAAGAATAATCCATGGTTGGGTAAAAAGAATTTGGATGATGAGATATTCAATTTTGATGAGGATGATTATGATTCAGATGGTAATAATGAGGAAGATAGATTATATTTAGAATGCATGGGTATTGAACATGGTGATGATGATTATGATACTGATGAGTGTGATGATTCTGATGAGTGTGGTGATGATGATTCTGATGAGTGTGATGATTATTCTGATGATGATGCTACGGATTTTATGAAGTTAATGATATTCCTGTTGTTGATGATAATGTTAAGGATTTTCATGAGGATGATGATATTAATGATATTATTGATAAATTTAAAGGTGTTCTTAATAATAAGGAGGTTGATTGAAAAGCTAGGGAATTTTTGGATATTGGCCCTGATGAAGAATATGATGATTCTGAGAATATGACATCATTTGATGTTTCTTAGAATATGACATCATTTGATGTTTCTGAGATGAAAAGATCATTAATAGATCCTGAGGATATGTCATCATCTGATGATTCTGAGATGAAACGATCATTAATAGATCCTGAGGATATGACATCATCTGAGGATGAGTATGAACCACCTTGTAAAAAAATGAAATTTAATTAAGGATATTCATATAATTTAAAAATGATCTAAGTATTTTATTTTTTATATAAAAAAAATTAAGTACACGAAAAAAGTAATGCTTAAAAAGCTACATGACATTAACGTCGAGGCAAATTCTAATCAAAGTTTGATGACGTTAGTCTTACTTGCAAAGGAGAACAATATTGATTGGGGGAAGGATGATGTAGTTATACATGAAAGTAAAGAAGTAAAGCCGCGAGGTAGACCTTAACAGTTCGAACGAGTAATTATTACATTAACAAATGTTGCAACAGGGGAGGTAAAAACTTATACTTCTAAGTACCAAGCAATAAAAGCACTTGGTAGTAATATTAAAAAGAGCACCGAAGGAGAGATTGTAAATGGAATGCAGTATAAGGTGACATTTTTATAAGCAAATATATGCTTATGAAAAAATTGAATTGACTTAAGTATTTTTTACTATATATAAAATGAATACCAAAACTGTGAAAGAGTTTTAAAAAGCCGCAAAAGATCAAGGTCTGCGCAGATATTCGCGGCTTAGAAAGCATGAGCTTATTACGTTGCTAAGCGGCAATGCAGTGCAGACTGTTAGCAACACACTTCTCGACGATCCTGTTCCATTTATTGAAGTACCTGTTTTCAGAGGCGTATTAAGGTGGGGGGCTAGGGGGCTAAAGCCCCCCCAGCTGGCTGGCTAGACACGACTTTTAATAAAAATGAGCCCCTTACAGTTTCAATCCACTTGTGTATTTCCTGTCATATGTCCCTTATAAAGCCATAAACAGCTGTCGTTTTGTGTGATTAGCCCCCAGGCATGTGTACAGACGATCTAACCTTCGTCAGCTAAAGTGAACGCTTCATTGACTGTAAGTAATAAACTGCGCTATTTGATTGGCTGAAGAAGATACATTCAACTAATGAAATTCATCCATACATTTAGCTATAGATAAATGCTTACAAGTGGCTGCCGCATAAGACTTGTGAAAAACAATATTTCAATTTGTAGCAATTAAAGAGTTTAGACGAACACAATGGACAATCATTATTTTTTCGGTAATTTCTTTGATGAATTTAGTTGGTATTAGCTCTTTAGAGTGATAATCCTTTTGAGTAACAAGTTATTGCCAGTGAAATTAAACTGCACACTCAAAGCGGGTATATACGATTTTGTCAAATATTTATGAATTTATATAAAATGTGTAAAAAACTTATTATATATATATTTCAATATAAATTAAAATAAAAGTTAAGAAGAACATGTGTCGATGTGAATCTAAACTTAGTTTAACAGTTTATTTGAGTTCCTGCAAAGATATCTATTCATACGACACACGAACACTAACTCCAATCCTAATACAAAGACGAATGCTTCGGTTATTGTAGGAAAATATGTACGTCACAATCGGCTCGGGGCGCTAATTTGTCTTTGCTGCATTTTATGAAATTCGGCTTTAATGTATAATTGTTCTTGCCTATTTTGTGTTATTGTAACATATTTTATAAATATATTACAATTAAACACATATAAAAGATCGTATATACCTGCTTTAATGAATGGCATTTTTTTTTGTTTTGATTTGGTTATTTTACAAATCGGGCTAACTGCTTTGATGTTCATCCATAGTTTTTAAAATTAAAAAAGACTCAAAAATGAAGAATTACTTTGCTATAGGAAACTAAATCATTTTCTTAAAGCGTGACAACATCGAGGCAGCAACACCCGAATTAAACTTCACAAGAAACCTAACGACTCGCTTTGTTGACACTTTTGTGAACGAAATGGACACCCAATTCAGTGATTGGCAGACTAAGGCAGCCATGGGATTGAAGTTTATACCTGAACAAATGTGCTCCTCACCCGTCAGTGCTGGTGACCTTGAATGGTTCAATGATGATCTCCCTTCCCCTCAGTCCCTCCCTGCCGAGTTGCACTTTATAGGGCAGGTCAGGTGGAAAGGTGTACCCAACCCACCTACTTCCCTTCAGGGCTCTGTTGCACATTGTGATTCCCAGCTGTACCCCACCATTTACACTGTTTTGTCCATATCATGTGTGTTCCCTGTCACATCATGCGAGTGTGAAAGGAGTATCAGTGCCCAAGGACTTGTTAAGACAAAACTAAGATCATCAATGGGTCAGGACAGGTTGTCCGCTGTGTGCCTGCTTTCCATTCATAGGGACATGGACATAAACATTTTAATGTTGTACCTAAGTTGACCTAGTAGGATATCCAACAAGGTTAAATAGGAGGTCCACCCATCTAACTCCGTTAAAAAAGTTATTGATAAAGATAATGTCTCCCACCACTTTAGTGGTTTGAGAGACATTTGATTTACCCCTGTGTGTCTGTCTGTCCGTGTGTCTGTCACACTTGGTGTGTGAACTCAAGTTTTTATTTGTTTCACATGCACTTTTATCATGCAAAATGCGGATTAGATAGCAGGAAATCGCATCATTTCAAGGTGCCATTTCAAAAAAAAATTCGACGACGGAAGGCGACACCCCTCCCGCACCCTCCCCTGTTGAGCCCCCCTCTGAAAATTTTCTGGATACGCCTCTGGTTTTACAGCCTGTTAAGGCTACAAAGCCTGTTAAGGCTAAAAAGCCTAGTAGGATAAAGAGAGCGATACAAAGTTGCTTTGATTGGATTCTTAATCATACGCCAAAGCCTGTAAAGAAAGCGATAACAAAAAGGTGGACGCTCTTAAATCGCAAGTCAAATTTATTTATAATAAATATTACAAAAACAAGTTGCGAATTATAAAAAAGCAATTCCGCAATAAGAGGTTTTGCGAAGCAATACGTTGTTGATGGAGTTGAAGGAACTGATGCAATGACATTCTTAAAGTGGTGCAAGTCAGAAATTGTAAATTTCCTAAGCAACACTCGTCAAATAAAAATGAATCTAGTGCTCGTGTGTGAAATGGAGCAAGTAGATATAAAAAGTGGAGAAGTAATTAAAGACCAAGTGACGTTTATATCAAAAACTGAAATAGTATTGGAGGGAACTGATGTAAACGAATTGTACAATAAAGCATCAGACAAGATTTTGGAATTCATTTCCATGTTTCAAATAAAGGGAAGCAATTGGAGACTAAAGTCCGTCATTAGACTGGAAATTAACACAGCTAAGTATAAACCATTACAGGGTAAATCATACATTCCCCTACCTGAAAAGCTATCCGCTGAAAAGGCAATTGTTAACATGAAAAATGAAGATAACGAGTGTTTTAAGTGGTGTATTACAAGGGCATTAAATCCAGTGGATAAAAATTCGGAACGAATAACGGAAAAGTTAAAAGCTCAGTCAAAGTTGCTTAATTGGGAGGGTATTGAATTTCCTGTTGTAGTAAAGGAAACTGTTATAAATAGGTTCGAAAGAAACAATAATTAAGGTATTAATATATTTGGTTATGATTCTGAAGAAAGGGATGTTTACCCACTAATTATTAGTAAAAGCCAAAGTAAAACTATCATCGATTTATTGTTAATTTCAGATGGTTAAACAAACCACTATTGCTGGATTAAAAACTTTAACAAATTAGCATCGGGACGAACTGAAACAGGTCACAATCAAATGTATTATTGTAAAAGGTGCTTAACAGGACATCGAACAGTTGAGGGTCTTCAAAGACACAGCGAATATTGTTCATTACATGATATTCAAAGAGTTATTCTTCCTAATAAGGGATCCGTTCAGTCTTTCCAACATTACTGCCGCTTTATGAAAGTACCCTTTGTGGTGTATGCTGATTTTGAATCATTTATAAAGCCTATTAGTAATTGCTCAATGAATCCATTAGAGTCATATACGCTTAAGTATCAAGTGCATCAACCAAGCTCCTTCTGTTATTACATAGTATGTTTTGATGCTACGATATATAAACAAGATCCTGTATTGTTTACTGCTACCAAGGAATCCGATGATGTAGCACAAATATTTGTTGACACTCTTGAACGAAACATTAAGGATATTTATACAAAGTTTAAAAACCCTAAGAACATGACTTTTACTGAAAATGATCAGAAGGTATACAATAACTCTACTATATGCTACATATGTGAAAACGCAAAAGGGGAGTTTAATAGTAAAGAAGATGATACTGATAGCTATACTAAGGTTCAAGATCACTGTCATTTTACGGGAACGTTTAGAGGTGCAGCTCATAAAAAATGTGCGAGTGAGTGCAAAAACCCTAGCTTTTATCCTGTATTATTACATAATCTTTCAGGGTATGACTGTCACTTGTTTATTAAAAAGCTAAGAAGCGCTAACGGTGAAAAAATTAAATGCATTCCCACTACTGAGTAAAAGTACATATCCTTTAGTAAGATATTGGTTGTTGATAAGTATATTAATGAAAACGGAAAGGGGGTTGATATTACACGTGAAATACGTTTTTTGGACAGCTTTAGGTTTATGCCCTCAAGCTTAGACGCCTTATCGAAAAACCTTCAAAATAACCAGTGCATTCATTTGAAAACCCCCTTTCCTGAGGAAACCCAGTTTAATCTTATGCGCTTAAAGGGGTTTTGTGTTACGATTGCGTCAATTCTGTTGAAAAACTTTCAGAAACAACACTACTTCCAAAGGAAGCCTTTTATTCAAAGCTAACTGGAGCTACAATTTCAGATGCGGATTACGCACGTGCACTGAAGGTATGGACTGCTTTCAACTGTCAAACATTGCGGGACTATCAGGACGTGTACATTACCTCAGATGTTATGCTATTAGCCGATGTATTCGAAAACTTTAGAAATACCAGTTTTAAAAATTATAAACTTGATCCTGCTTGGTATTTTACCGCACCTGGTTTAGCTATGGATGCTGCTTTTAAGATGACACAAATTCACCTTGAGCTTATAAGCGACTATGATATGTTGCTAATGTTTAAACAGGGTATTAGAGGAGGTGTAAGTTCAATTTTAACCCGATAAGCTCAAGCTAACAACAAGTACATGCCTGAATCGTATGACCCTAGTAAACCTTCTTCATACATCGTTTATTTAGACGCAAACAATCTATACGGCTGGGCTATGAGTAAACCACTTCCAGTAGGGGTTTTTTGCTGGATGAATGAAACTGAGCTCAATAATTGGAAAAATATATCAAGTCAAGAAGGTAAGGGATGTATATTGGAAGTTGACTTACAGTATCCTGATTAACTACATGATCTTTACAACGATTACCCCCTAGCCCCTGAAAGTATTATTCCTGAGGGATTCGCAGTTAAAAAGCTTATTCCGAACCTAAACAACAACACAAGGTATGTACTGCATTATAAAAACTTGCAACAGTATGAAGAGCTTGGACTTATAGCTACAAAAATTCACAGAGGAGTTGTGTTTAATGAACATGACTGGTTAAAGAAATACATTGACCTTAATACCAAACTACGTACTGAAGCATCCAACGACTTTGAAAAAGACTTTTTTAAGTTAATGAACAACAGTGTGTTCGGAAAAACCATGGAAAACATTGAAAGCAGGGTGGATGTCCGCTTGGTTACAACAAAAAAGGAGGCATTTAAACTATCGTCAAAGGTTAATTATGATAGGTGCACCATATTTGATAAAAACTTAATAGCTATTCATATGAGAAAAACAAAATTGTACTACAACAAGCCCATTTATCTAGGTCTGTCTATTTTGGACATACACAAAACTTTAATGTATGATTTTCACTACAATTATATTAAAAATAAATATGCTAATAAAGCACAGCTGTTGTTTACGGATACAGACAGTCTGGCCTATGATATCAAAACTGAAGACTTTTATGATGATATTGCAGGTGATGTTAACCGTCTATTTGATACAAGTGACTATCCTAAAAATCACCCCTCAAATAAAGGAGTTTGTTGATCTTAGAGAAAAGCTGTATCCATATAAAATGGATCTTGGAAAGGAGAACAAAAAATGTAAAGGAATTAAAAAGAACGTGGTTGAAAGCAGCATTACACATGAAGACTATAAAACACATTGTTTTCACGTCAAGAATTAATTAGATCAATGAACGTTTTCAGATCACACGCGCATGAAATATATACTGAAACGGTCAACAAGGTAGCTCTTAGCGCAAATGATGATAAGCGTGTTATACTAAAAGACGGTATTCATACAATGGCTTATTACCTCCTAAGAAAAAATCAAGATGAGCAATTATCTCACAGACGATCAGAAGATAATGAAGAAGTTTAAGAACGTGGGTGGGCGTGTCGTACCCAACATCCCCATATACAGCACGTTCTCAAGCACATCACAACTTATTGACGTCGCAAAGCAACTAAAAAGCTCAAACGTTAGAGTAAGGTATGTGCGTGACAACTATCCACGTCATCCCAATATGCCGGGGACACACTGGACGGCATGGATCAAAAACGGTAATGAAAAAATATACTTTGACACTTGTAGTTTAGAGCCACCACTTGAACTTGTAACATATCTAAACAATCAAATGAAAACAAAACATTGATAGCACTATATAAAATGAGTTTTAATACCGAAAAGTACATTAATGTTGAAGGAGTTGTCTAACCAAACGAACCTCTATCCAATTTCCAGTTGATAGATGCTGCTAAAAAGTTAAAAATTAACAACTTTAGGGGTGTCTATGTTCGCGATGAACTTCCGAAAAGCCCTAAAAAGGTAGAATGTGGAATTCTAAATCTATGCGACTCGCGAGGAAATGGTACACACTGGACGGCATGGATCAAAAACGGTCATGAAAAACTGTACTTTGACAGTTATGGGTTAGTACCGCCAGTTGAACTCGTTAGCTATATAAGGAATCCTGTGTATTATAATAGCGAAAGAGTACAGACGGATGGTGAGGTGTTTTGCGGGCACCTGTGTCTTTACATTCTTAAACAATGTGAGAGCGTAAGCTTACAATATGTAATAAATACATGTTATATTAAAAAAATGTGTATATAAAAATGTCTGTAAACATATTTGGTAAAACAAACGTCGGATCGTCGCAAAGAGTGATTTCAGGAGGCGTCACATTATCACAAGCCATTAATACGTTCTTAAGACGAGATGGTAAAAATGCAGCTGCTGAAAATATTAATATGGATTCTCACAAAATAATCAATGTATTGGATCCTTCAGACGATCAAGACGCTGCAACTAAACATTATGTTGATAATCGAACAGTTTCAAAGTCTGGAGATACTATGACTGGCGATTTAAAAATGAGTTCTAACAAAATAAGAAGTGTTGGTAATCCAATTAATGCTCAAGATGCTGCAACTAAAAGTTATGTTGATAAGCATCTTCCATTAGCAGGTGGTACTTTAACTGGTATACTTAATATGGGTTCTAATAAAATAAGCGGTGTTGGTGTTCCTTCTACTGATCAAGACGCTGCAACTAAACATTATGTTGATAAGCTTATTAGTGAAGCTAAAGAAAACATAAGTGTTCCATGTTTAAGTGGATATATTCCTATTTTGGAAGGAAATATTAGTGTAACTGGGTTTAATATTACTTCAAGCGCAGTAAATGGTCAAGCTTTTAAACCATATCATGATTTTTCTCAACTTAGTGATAATGCTTGGGTTATTACTGGTTCAGGATCGATTACAATTGAGTGTCCTGAATCAGTAAGAATTTGGAGAATTGCGCTAATGGCGGTAAAAGATAAATCTATTACAAAATGTCTTTTTCAAGGAAGCAAAACTTATAAAGACTGGGCTACTTTTATTGAATCTAAGACTAAGCTGCTTGGTTCTAGTTCGGCTGTTACGTTTTTTCCTGTTCCACCTCTTCCACCTTCTACAACTATTGATGATTATAAAGTTTATAGACTTACTATAAGCTCAGGTGCACCTGAAAAGGAAATCGGTATTTTATATATAAGCAAATGTATGCTTTATCAAACTAATTTAACTAAAGCATCCTTAATATAAAAAATGAGATTTTATCCGTTTTTTGTAGAATGTAGTAAGCGTGAAACTGATAAGGAAAATAAGGGGTTTTTGGAGCTTCTAGGGTTTGGAAAATGTGGTATGATTATTGACAATGACGATGGAACGTCAACACTCGTTAAAGAAAAGGGAAAATTCAAAATCCCAATAACATACAGCGTCCAAATGCATGATGAACTTAATCAAATGCTCAGGACTAAAAACAATGAGTTTGAAAAGATGGAAGCAACCATTAAATTGTCAATAAAACAGTGGAACAACGTTATAAAACGGGATCAGCTTAGGTTGATTGACAAATACGTGTTAAAATTAGAGTGTGATATGAAAGAGAAAAAATATCGCAAAGGTACTATTACCACGGCATTCTTACTCGGAATGATCAAACCAAACGACATGGTTTACAAAGACTTGGAAATTAAACATATAAAAGGAGAATATTTTGCATAGGCCTCAACGGTCGAAAGTCCTCCAGCCGCCCCGTCACTGTAATAAGAAAATTGAATTTTCATGTATTTCGCGATTCCTGGTTCAGGTGTGGTTGAATTTGGTTTTAACCATCTTTTGGTTGAATTTGGTTTTAACCATGAATATGGTTGAATTCGGTTTTAACCATCTTGTGGTTGAATTTGGTTTTTACCATCTTGTGGTTGAATTCGGTTTTAACCATCTTGTGGTTGAATTCGGTTTTAACCATCTTGTGGTTGAATTCGGTTTTAACCATCTTGTGGTTGAATTCGGTTTTAACCATCTTGTGGTTGAATTTGGTTTTAACCATCTTGTGGTTGAATTTGGTTTTAACCATCTTGTGGTTGAATTTGGTTTTAACCATCTTGTGGTTGAATTCGGTTTTAACCATCTTGTGGTTGAATTCGGTTTTAACCATCTTGTGGTTGAATTTGGTTTAAACCATCTTGTGGTTGAATTTGGTTTTAACCATCTTGTGGTTGAATCTGGTGTTAACCATCTTGTGGTTGAATTTAGTTTTAACCATCTTGTGGTTGAATTTGGTTTTAACCATGAATATGGTTGAAAACTCGAGATGAGCCAGAAGCCTAATTTTACCACTACTAGTGATCGGTAAGTGAATCAAAAACGTTTCGATCAAGCGAAGTCGTTTGCGCTCGACCTCCTAATAACGTACATGTGCCGCTCTATACTGAACTATCCTCCAGGCGTTGACATAGTTTACCAACTATCGATACGCAATCTGCTTAGTTCAGTCAATAACATATGATATTGACATCAACATGTTTAGGAAAGAAACATAACGACAACAACTTTTTAAACATGGGATTATCCCACTTAAAAGTATTAAAAATTCCCCATTTACTAAGCGGAAAATTGGTACACTTAGTTTTCCGGCCGGTGATTAGCTTTAGAAAAGACAAGTATTTTAAGGGTCATCATTTTGCAATAATTAAGTAGGTTTTTAAATAAATTGATGTAATATGTGTTTTTAAGCTGGCAATTTTGTAGGACTCTCGTGATGTTTGTTTTGAAATGTTCCACCCTCGAAATATTCCGAACCAGTTAGCGGGATTAAGTACAAAACTAAACGGTCTTTATAATAATGCTCGATTGGTAGAAATATAACATAATACAGCTGATTAAGCCTAAACTACATTATAACAATTAAGCTCCGTTGATGAAACACAATACGGGCATAAATAAGCTACCCGATAATGGTTAGATACCCATGAATATAATTTGGACCAACGTTTAAATATATGATGATCATAAAAATATCTAAGAACCAGGTCAATTAAAACGATGTCCGTTAAAGGATTAGTGCTTAAACATTCACATTGGACTAATGTGCTTTTCTTGATGTCATGTTTATTACGTACAGACCCATTGGCGAAGTCAAATGATACGAAAAATATCGCCACATATATTTCACATTACAGCGCATTCACATTCAATTGCATATGTCATAGAACGCAAAGCACACAATATGTATCATACTGTGTTATTACTATTTGCATGCTGTGAAAGTGTTCACAGTGAATTATAATCACGTTCTAAGTACAAACTAAGAGTAATAGAGATTCATAGAGCAATCTTATGAACGTGTAAAATGTTAAATTTCTACCTTTTATGCCACGTTGCAAAAGTAAACATGATGAAAGTTGCTTAAGCTTATTGCAATAATTAATATAGTGCTGTTTCATACCGCATAGTTTTGCACTAGGCAATATGTACCCAGAATTTTCGCTCGGATATAATACGTATTGTAACTCTAATTTCCCGGAGATTAAATATTTCAAGCTTAGTTACCTGTAATGCAGTTTATAAATATGGGAACAATGTACACTAAGTGTTCACAGTGAATTCAAACAGCGCATTATGGTTGCTTACAGTGCATCTTGCACAACGCGTCATCGTATTATACATGTACATTAACCGGTTTACTTTGCGTTTTGAAAGTTTATTGTTTGGTAACTCGTAGTGCGTAGAGTGACGAGTCATAGTGCATATAGCTCGAGTTCTCAACGCGTACTTTGTTTTCCGATTCAACATAATTTCAATGAAATAACGTCATTTAGTTAACATGTTCACACTTTCTTGCGGGAAGGTGTTTAACCACTTATGCATGTACATTTATGTATGCTGCTGAAAACTGGCCAAAATAAATAAGAGGTAAGGTACGGTGGGTTCGCCTCTTTCAACAGTATTTGCCTCTTTAACGACTAAACCTTTCCAGAATAAAGTAGGTTTTAATAGTGTAAAAACCTATGCCAGGAACGGACAACTATTCTACTTGGGAAAGACTGAGAATGTCTTGAATTTCATAACATCAGTTAAGTTTCAGATCTGGGGCTCAGATTTGTAGTCTCGTGTCTTAAACAGGATACTCAGTTTAATCGCGCGCTTCATTGTGACACTTCTTTTTAAAGAGAGAAGGTGAGGTGGCCGTATCCTTTACGCACTTTACATGAGACGCAGTTGTATCGCGTGGCGCGTTCGCTTTCAGACATGCGTGTTAAATTAAAAAAAAACTGATACTGTCATATATTTTCAATAATTTTGCGAGATAAATCATTCGGTACGTAAGACGTTAGGGCAATCGTGGTAACACATTAACACTAAAGGGCGACAATGCGATAGTGCGATTGTACGATGGCGACAATTCGACAGTACGACGGCGACAACGCGATAGTACGATGTCGACAATGCGATGGTACGATGGCGACAATGCGACAACGCGATAGTTTAATGGCGACAATGCGATAGCACGATGGCGACAGTGCGACAATGTGATAGTGCGTTAATGCAATGACGACAGTGCGACAATACGATGTCGACAGTGCGATAGTACGATGGCGACAATGCGATAGTGCGATAATACGATGACGACAATACGACAATATGATGGCGACAGTGCGATAGGATGATGGCGACAATGCAATTATACGATGACAACAGAACGACAACGCAACAGTACAAAGGCGACACTGCGACAGCACGATGGCAACAATGCGATGATACGATGGCAACAGTACGATATGACTATCGCATTGTCGTCATCATACTATCGCGTTTTCGCATTGTCGCCATCGTACTATCGCAATTTCGCAATCGTACTATCGCGTTGTCGCATTGTCGCTATTGTACTATCGCATTGTCGCCATCGTATTATCGTATCGTCGCCATCGTACTATCGCACTATCGCATTGTCGCCCTCTGGATTTCAATATGTAACCACGATTGCCCTAACGGTATTCCGTATTCGGAAATAGAAACATTACTTCATTAAAGAACATGTGCCTAACAAATATTGGCAAATATTTTGGTTTATGAAATCGGAAACCTATGTCGGATCTCTTGCAAGTCATTGAATTTGACAGTTCGGTAATGACATTGTTGAAAGAAAACGAACAAAAAAGCGCATAGCAAACAAAGCAGTAGTTTGGCCAATATCAGTGAACAAGTCAGAAAGCATACTTTAAATTATTATGTTATGGCTTCGCTCTGTGAAAAGGGGGTTAAACACATGTGCCAAAAGTGTCATCCCATATCAGCCTATGCAGTCCGCACAGGCTCAGTGAAAAGGGGGTTTAATACATGTGCCAAAAGTGTCATCCCATATCAGCCTGTGCAGTCCGCACATGCTACTAAAAGACGGCACTTTCCGCCTAAACTTGATTTTTGCGAAAAAGAACTTTCACAGGCTAAACTAAGATGACACTTAACGCACATGCATTAATTTCACCGACCACCCCATATAATTGTGTAAATTAAGCCTGTCAAGGGACAATATAGGTATGGATAATTACATCACCAAAATACTATTGTTTTAGGTCATTATTGACGATGCTGCTTCAGCAAAGCGGCTCGTCTAAGTTATCATACCATGAACACATTATTTACAATGGCGACCTATGTAAAAGACCGAGCCAGTCCGATTGATTTAGCTAAATTTTCTCAATCGGCATACCTCGCTGATTATCATTGATAAAGGTAAAGGCAGCTTGGTTCCTGTCCTCTTTCAAAGTTATCGAGAGGTTCGAGACAGGAACCAGACACGAAACTGCCACTCAATCAACTCGGCGGAAGTACGGGTTGGAAGTTGTCCGCCCACATTATGCCAGCATGTAAACAACAATGGCCGTGCCCATGAGAGAATGTTGACACTCTTTTCAAAACTTTCTTACAACATAAATCGGCTTGTTTGGGTATTTAGAAACTGTCATTTAGGATATATGAGTAATTTATTAACTAAATCTCCGCTAATGACAACAATGGATCGAAATCGAAGGATACATTCGATGCCAATGAAGGACTTTCTGGATGCCAACTTGACATGGCTAAACTGGCATTTTTAGTTATCAATTTAAGTCACAGGTGCTTTTTACGTTTTATTCGAGCATTTTGTAACTTATTGAATGACTATGATACCCAATATCAACATATCATATGGTATTTGCTGATCAAGCTGTCCTGAAATTCAACATTGATAACAAACTCTTTAATGGTTTGTATTCTTTCTTCTTTCTATTTTAGTACTTGATATTATTTTAAAGTTAAATGAAGTGGTGTCACAGTTAAAGAGACATTAAAGCAATTATGGCCAGTTTGGATTAAGATCAGCATGCGGTCGCTTGAAAGCTGTTTGCTTAAAAGCGGTATTCTGACAATAACAAATAGTTCAATTGGATACTGATAAGAAGTTGCGCCTTTCCTGTGACCTGCCTCAATAATATAATTGTCATTAATCAAATGATTTTATTTCGAACCTTAAGTTTTTTTCTGGTCTTCGACATCAATGACTCCAGCACTTTCGTGTTGATAATTGAATATCGCTTAAGGGGCTGCTAGGGGGCGCAAGAGATGTTGCACCTTCCAGTTTCTCTCATGAACCGACTCAATATAACCGAGTCGGCAATATTTGACTTAATTTTTGATTTGGTTGCTCTCGAGTGATCGACAATTGTCATAATCTTCCTTAAAGCCTAGTGTGAGAGTGTCGACGTTGATTGCAGGAGGTTGCGCTGCGGGTTTAATCCCCAGAAGCGAAATTGAAAACTAGCTAACTTTGTTATTTTAAAGGCTTCTAAACATGATAAAACTAAGATAATGTGAATTTTCTCTCACATGATGGTCATCGGTTATATTATATAAAAACTCACAGCAGTAGCAAATGGGACAATAATTAATGAACGCATCATTCATTTGTCTTTGAAACTTTGAGTTTGACATGGCCTAGATTTAAATATGTGACGTGGCTATACCAGCACTCTTGTGACAGAGCTTAAGCGTAAATGTACCATTAAAGATCACCTAAATACCGATTTCTATTATGGAAGTGTGGAAAGTTTTAAGGGCGTGACAAGTAAGCAAAATTAGGTCATTACCGAGAGGCCACAACTGATCTATGACTGTTTTAGAACAAGAACAATCAGTGCCTGATTTAGATTTCCTTACCTAATTCAATAAAAACTAATTTAAGAAGCCTGGTTACAGTTAAACATTAATGTTACCAATTTGTCAGTATGCTGTTTTACCAAGGGGCGAGCGGCGTCCTCCTTGCTTTATCTTCTTTGTGGTTTTTAGGTGTCTTTTTTGTCGCTTTGGTGTCGATGGTGTAGTAAGACGTATTTTACCTCGCGCGATGGGCGCCATGTTAATTTACATCGATATTTTCAATCTTTTCAACCCTTTATCCCCCACATATTGTAAGTTACAGGTTTTGTATTTCATGTATTTTATATAAGCCATGCAACTATTGCTGTACAACATTTATTGGTAGTCTTTTTGCATCTGTAATTACTCTCGAACCTTTTCGCCCCCATCAATGTATTCGTACCCAATATTTTTGTCCTAAACGATTGTTATAGATTAAAGGTAAATTGAACTTGTTTTAATGCCTTTATGTATGTTAAACTATTCCATCAATAGATTAAACAATATTAATGTATATTTTCAGGCTTTTACCGCATTGCCATTGGAATATCAACATTAATAAAGAAATGGCTGATGGTTATACTAGCTGTTGTCATTTTACCCTAGACAGCATAGTAAAAGCAATATCTTCAAGATAGGATTGGAAGTCGTAGGGAGAAAGTGAAGGTTCTTACATGTACTCATGAAAACTAGGAAAACAAGAACTTTAACAGAAAAAGCTATGGAACTCTTTAAGGAAAAGGTTTGTGAATTTGAGAAGAGACTTGATATAAAAAACTAAGGTTTTATCTTATTTGTCACATGACATAGCGTCTGCTAATATTGGTTATATTAAAGAAATTGAAACTTCCTTAAAATCTTAATTAGCGTCTTATGAAGCAACTGCTGCTATTTACATACAATATTTAAATGCATCCAAGATTCATGAAAGTGAACAGTATATATCTTCTTTTCAAGAACACCTGAACAAACTTTAGTCTGAGGTAGCCACTTACTTAAATCAGATAGATATAAGGAAACAGACTATTTTTGAAGACATTGTATTCACATCTATTCATTCTTCTAGAGGTGATAAAGTTGCATCTATGAAACAGAGTCTTATAAAGTAAGATGATCTGAAAAAAGAGAAAACTAGACTAGAATTAGCTCTTAAAGAAATAAATGCCGGTTTGAATGTTCTTCACCTTGGAAAGAATAAAGGTTCTCAAAATTGTGAAAGTGAAAGAACGGCAACTGTTGATGGAATCAGTCTGCCGGATCTAACTCAAGAAGAAATGATCAACACATTTTTCGATACATGTGATCGCCCTGCCACAGTAGTTTCAACAAATGTCCACCAAGAATTATCAAACTATAATTTTTTAAAAAAACTATTATTTTCAAGAATAACACATTTTACTGACAATCCCACTCAATACCAGGCATGGAAGGTCCGTTTAAAACAAGTCGTTCAAGAAATCCACTTGAATACCACTGAAGAAGTTGACCTTGGGATTAAATATTTGGGTCCAGAATCCAAAAGACAAGCTTTAACATTAAAAACTGTATATAGAAAGGATCCTAATCTGTGTTAATTAAATATAAAAGTACATCAATGGCATAATACGACTCATCCTTGGGGATCTCTAGTATTCTGGCAAAGTTACCACCGTCTATTTAAGAACGTTGGGCAACAAGAGCGAGTCGATTCAAAGCCTTAAATGAAACATATTTCCCACCTTTCGCTGAATTTGCGACGTTAATACACGAGCAGGCAAAATTGCACAATGACCCAGCTTATATGTAGGTTTACTACAAAATCACAAACTTCAAAACCAAGGTCAACCACCTAGAAAACCACCATTTGTGAACGCCAAGAAAACTGATATTTCTTCTGTAGCAAAATCAAGTGGAAGATTCTGTGCACTTCATAATTCATCACATAGTCTGAATAAATGCAGAGCCATCAGGATGAAAAGTCTTAGTGATAGGAAGCAATTTTTAAGAGAAAAAACTATTTGTTTTAGATGTTGTGAATTGGATAATCACAGAGCTAGTGAGTGTAGAGTATCTATAAAATGTTGTGTTAGTGGAAATCCGAACCAAACAGGAGCTCTACATGTGGAACCAGCTCATTTTGGCGTGCCAGCAACTCAAGGCGGGGAGAGAGAGCAGGCTGCTTACAGAGACAGACAACCAAACCAGCGTGCTGATGTGTCAAACAAATGTACTCAAATTTGTGGTTCAAATGAGTCAAACTCAAAGTCATGTTCTAAACTTGTTTTAGTTAATGTTGTTCATTCTAATTATCCTGATAGAATTGTACAATGTTATGCCATGTTGGTTGATCAAAGTAATAGGTCATTAGCTAGACCAAAACTGTTTGATTTGTTAAAAATTGATAGCAAAGATATTGAATACACTATAAATTCATGTACCGGCACCGATGTTACACATGGGCGTCAGGCTTGTGATTTCTCAGTGTCGTCCGTGGATTGGAGCGTGACTTATTCTCTGCCCACGCTCTTAGAATGTTCCGAAATTTCCAACAACCGTAACGAGATTTGTGTCCCTTATGAAGTAAGTTGCCATCCCCACCTTGCTCATATAGCTAGCCTTATCCCTGAACTCAATGAGCAGGCTGATATTTTGCTGCTTATTGGTAGAGACCTTGTTGATGCTCATCATATTGGAGATCAAGTTTTGGGACCCCGGGAGCACCATTTGCCAAGAGGTAAGTCTTGGTTGGGTCGTCATTGGTGAGATGTGCCTTGGTCATGCACATGCCCCAGATGTAGTCAATGTTAACAAGATTAATGTCTTGAGCGGAGGTCGTCCCTCCTTTTGTGGACCTTGCACTAGTCAGTTTCATGTTGAGGACAGGTCTGATGGTTTGTATGACCCTGTTTTGTTAAGCATGTTGATGATGACAAACCAGCTTTGTCTGTTGAGGATCGGGAGTTTCTAGAGGTCATGGATCATGGTTTCAAAAAGACCCCAGTAGGTTGTTGGACAGCTCCACTCCCTTTTAAGTCTCATCGACAGCGCATGCCCAACAACAGGTCAGAAGCACTGAGACGTGCTAGCTCACTTCATACCAGCCTGCAGAGAAACCCAGAAAAGAAAGGTCACATGGTATAATTCATGGGTAAGATTCTCATAAATGGTCATGCTGAGGTTGCCCAAGGACTTTCTGAACATGATGAACGTTGGTACTTACCAATATTTGGTTTATACAATTCCAAGAAACCTGGTCAAATACGAGCCGTATTTGATTCATCAGCCACATTCCGAGGGGTTTCTTTAAATTCTGTACTATTAAGTGGTCCAGATCTTACCAATAGTCTCCTTTGTTTACTTTTGAGGTTCAGAAAAGAAATGGTCGCCATTTCTGCTTGCATAGAACAGATGTTCTATTGTTTTGAGGTGGATGAGGTCCATAGAAACGTCTTGAGGTTCTTCTGGTATCAGGACATTGATACAGAAAAGCCGTTGATCGAGCATCGGATGTCAAGGCATGTATTTGGTAATAGCCCATTTTCGGCAGTCAGTTGAGGAATCCGAGGAAGATGTCAAGGCCTTTGTAAATCAGGACTTTTACGTAGATGATGGGTTAACGTCTTTCCCTTCAGTAAAACAGGCAGTAGATTTACCTACCCGTACCCATGTTGCCCTTAGTCATAGTTCATTGAGACTCCACAAAATAGTGTCTAATGATGTGGAGCTTAACTGCTTATGAGGTATTTTCCTGTATATGATCTTGGCAAAGATTTGACAAGCGTAGAATTAGGTGAAAGGCTACCTTTGCAGCGTAGTTTTGGTCTAGGATGGGATTTAAACTCGGATAGTTTCGTGTTTAAAGTCGATGTATCTCGCAAACTCCCTTCAAGGAGAGGTTTTCTTTCAACAGTTAACACTGTGTTCGACCCCCTAGGCTTCCTTTCACCATTGACCATACTAGGCAAATTGCTTCTCAGCGACATAGTCTAAGAACAGTGTGATTGGGACGACCCTGTTTCCCCCCAAATTGAGGTGAAGTGGCAGACATGGGAGAATTCGCTTGGGGATCTAAGTTATTTTGAAGTGCCTAGGAGTTTCTTTAAGGTACCTCTTGGAGAAGTTACTCATTTGACCATTCATGTGTTTTGCGACGCTTCTGAAGCAACAATCTCAGCTGTTGCATATTTGGCAGGTATAACTAGTAGTGGTGATATTCACACAGGGTTTGTGATAGGAAAATCCAAGGTAGCCCCTAAAAAAGGTCACACCATCCCTAGGCTTGAGCTCTGTGGAGCGTTACTTGGTGTTGAAATTGCTCAGACTGCTGTAGAACAATTAAAGGTGAACCTTCATGAGATTAAGTTTTATACTAATAGTAAGGTTGTGTTAGGTTACATCCATAATCAGTTGAGGTGTTTTTACACCTATGTAGCAAATCGTGTCCAAAAGATAAGAAGTTTTAGTCAGCCAAACCAATGGAATTATGTACCCTCTGGTCTGAACCCTGCAGATGTAGGTAGTAGAGGTGTTAACCCTAAGCAGTTACAAAATAGTACCTGGCTCACTGGTCCATACTTTTTTAGCAATCCTTTAGTGCCCATCCCAGAATTCTTTCCTGTGGTTAGTCCCGAACAGGACAATGAGATACGCCCTGTTGTGACTGTTGTTGCCTCCCGTGTTCAAACTGAGAAAACCCTTGGTAGCCAAAGGTTCGAGAAGTTTTCATCTTGGTCTAGTATAGCGTCAGCCATCTCACTCCTAAGGCATAGGATTATCTTTTATACTGACAACCAGCGGTCTGATTGTCAAGGTAACAATAGTTGCTCCCTTACCAAAAACCCTGATTTTCAGTTGTAATCAGAAATTATGATCTTTAAAATTGTTCAAGGTGAATTTTACAAGAAAGAGGTCAGTTGCAATAAAGGTCAACGTGAGGTTTCAAGAGATTCGTTCATTTTACCCCTTGATCTCTTTCTAGATGAAATTGTTTATTTGCGTGTAGGTGGTCGTTTGAGTAGGAGTGATCTTAATCATAATCAGAAACACCAAATTATTGTCCCGAGTAAACATCATGTAGCCAAACTCCTTGATAGACACTTCCATGGTCTTGTCCAACATCAAGGCCGCAAGTTTACTGAGGGCGCCATCCGTGATTCAGGTTATTGGATAACGGGTGGCAAGCGGTTAATCACATCCATTATATTCAATTGTGTTACATGTAAGAGGTTGCGTGGGAGATTTCAGGAGCAGAAAATGTCTGATCTCCCGCAGAATAGAGTTACTCAAGCCGCTCCATTTACCTATGTAGGAGTGGATGTGTTCGAGCCATGGTCTGTTGTTTCAAGACGCACTAGAGGTGGTCAAGCTTCGTCAAAACGTTGGGCAGTCTTATTTAAATGTTTGACTGTAAGGGCCATTCATATTGAAGTAATTGATGAGATGTCATCTTCTGCATTTGTTAATGCAGTGAGACGGTTTATTTCCATTCGGGGTTCATTTAAGCAGTTTCGTTCAGATCGTGGCACCAATTTTGTTGGCGCCACTGATCATCTCAATGTCCAGGCGATAAATGTTGAGGTTGACAAGTCTCGGTCTTTCTTTCAATCTCATAAATGTCAATGGGTTTTCAATGTTCCACATAGCTCCCATATAGGAGGTTCTTGGGAGAGAATGATTGGAGTTGCTCGCAGGATACTAGAGTCCATGTTACGTTGGTCTCGAATCTAACTCACGATGTTTTGGTTACCCTAATGGCCGAAGTTACAGCCATTGTCAATTCAAGACCCATTGTTTCTGTATCAAGTGACCCTGATAACCCTGAAATACTAAGCCCTTCCCTATTACTTACCTCTAAAACCCCATGTGAATTTGATTACCATGACAACCTAGATTTTAAAGACCTATATAAGGCTCAGTGGCGTCGTGTTCAGTACTTGGCTGAACAATTTTGGTCTAAACGGCTGAGCGAATACTTGAATACATTGCAAAAACGCAAAAAATGGAACTATGAGCAAGTTCCTCTAGAGGTTGATGATGTTGGGTTGTTAAAAGACAGAGAAGTTCATAGAAACTGTTGGCCACTTGGTATTGTGTCTAGAACATTTCCTAGTGAGGATAATAAAATACGCAAAGTGGAAGTGAAAATTGTGAAGGACGATAAAATTACTTATTACACAAGACGATAAAATTACTTATTACATAAGACCGGTGGTAGAACTTGTGCTCCTTGTGAAAAAGTAATAAGTACTATGGAATGTGTTATAAACACTTGAACTTTATTGACTGTCGTTGTAGAACTTTATTGAGTTTAATTGTGCATTTCAATGTGTTTTTGTTATAGGTAAAACACAATGTTTTTGTAATAAGGTTTAACACTAAGATAGTTTTTTAACAAATAATTGAGTGCCTATAGGTAGTTAAACTCTATCTTTTGATCTGCATTAGGATTTTGTTTGAAGACCCCAGATAATTTTGTGGTGCAGAACTCTAGATACTGTGAGGTTTTGTTTTTTATATATTATTAATTTTTGCAAGATTTTTTATTGAAATAGTTTTCAAATCCTGTGAACATTTCAATTACTTATAAATAAGTTTGCATTTAAGTTGTTGCCCTTTAATATGTTGTGTATATAAGTTGATAGTGTGATATATTGTATAAGTTGATAGAGTTATATCTTGCATAGATATCAGACGGGGAGTATGCTGTTTCACCAAGGGGCGAGCGGCGTCCTCCTTGCTTTATCTTCTTTGTGGTTTTTAGGTGTCTTTTTTTTTGCTTTTGTGTCGTTGGTGTAGTAAGACGGATTTTACCTCGCGCGATGGGCGGCATGTTAATTTTCATCGATATTTTCAATCTGTTCAACCCTTTATCTCCCACATATTGTAAGTTACAGGTTTTGTATTTCATGTATTTTATATAAGCCATGAAACTATTGCTGTACAACATTTCTTGGTAGTCTTTTTGCATCTGTAATTACTCTCGAACCTTTTCGCCCCCATCAATGTATTCGTACCCAATATTTTCGTCCTAAACGATTGTTATAGATTAAAGGTAAATTGAACTTGTTTTAATGCCTTTATGTATGTTAAACTATTCCATCAGTAGATTAAACAATATTAATGTATATTTTCAGGCCTTTACCACATTGCCATTGGAATATCAACATTAATAAGGAAATGGCTAATGGTTATACTAGCTGTTGTCATTTTTACCCTAGACAGCATAGTCAGACCAGGTCATTGATTTTGAAATCTAGGACATGCATGGTCAGATAATGTTATTAAAGAAAATACATTTTTCAAACACATACAAATATAAACATGTATCTGTATCTAATGTAGATGTACAAGGCATTTGACTTTTCTGCTTGTGCGTTGGTACACCAGGTGGCTCGGTTGCAATGGTTTGATGGACTGCTTGGATGTGTAGTTACATTCTATACAGTATATCAAACTGTATTATTTTAAATATGTTTGCCATCTAGTATACTTATATTGATTATATTTTACAAAATCAATGTATATGAATGATAAAACTGAATGAAATCATTTAAATAATACGCCAATCATAACAGTAATTTATACTGATTATTATTTAATATATGTCGCTTGATACACTCATGTACGTCTATATCAAATGAGATCATACTGCAACTTAAATGATGAATTTCAGTCATTTAAATTTAATCCAAAATGTAAGTTAATCCCATCTCTCTCCAGCAGCGCGCATACCGAAAAGTCCCGCTGTGTACCTATCCAGATCCAGATCCAGATCCGAAATTATTATACATAATTATGTAACATTTTGTTTAGAGGGGATGATTATCCCTTTGTTATATCAATGTATTGGTTAACTTCTTTAATCAATGTGTTTAAAGATATAAAAAACATATCTCAAGGATCAGAGCTTCGGAATATTTCACCCCCTGAATTTTATTCTACTGAATATTTTAGCTAGTTCCTACATTCATAACAGTCAAATATATATTCTAAGTAGTATTTGTACACATTGGTAGATTCAATTTGTACATAAAATGTTTATTTTTAATGTGTACATTAAATGTTATAAGTGTTAAAAAGATATAGTACAAATGTTCATGCTAGATGAATTAAGAGCCTTAGTCAAGGGGTATTTAAACATGTTAAATGGTAACATTTTCTGAAATGTAAAACTAACATATATCATGTGTTTCAATTTTTTTTTAAGTATTTATAAAAAAATTATAAAGCAAAAATATCAAATATTTTTTAATTGTGTAGGCAATTATTTTTTAAATTTTTTGTAAGCTTCTAAAACAACCCTATGATCCAGCTGGACTACAAAAGAGTTGAAATTTAATGTCCCTGTCCAACCAGATTGGTTTAACCTGGAAGGAAATTAGTTAAGTTACTGTTATTCAGTACATCTCTAATACTTCAGTCACAAATAGACACCGATCACCGCCCGATCAGCGGCCGACGTATTTTTCCGCTCAACGGGCTGGCTACCGGCCGATGATCGCACGGAAACCGGGCCAATTTGTAGCATCGGGCGGGGTCCGGATTAATTTTAAGTCTCACTTAAAATTTTACCCGACGTCGGGCCCGGGATGGAATCGAGTTGAGATCGAAACAAGATCGGACGATCTACGCACGGAGATCGCCCGACATCGGATTCATTCAACGTGTATCGGCAAAAGTAAAGGTATTTCCCAGAGGCATATACTTTGGCCGGCGACCGTTTGATTGCCGGAGGGCCTCCGCACGATGCCCGACGGACGCCGAACGATGCTCGTTATGAAACACGTTCAATTTATCCGACGTCGGGCGCATGCCGGGCGATAACCGTTCGTTGATCGTCCGATCTTTTTTTGATCTCAACTCGATTCCTTCCCGGGCCCGTAGTCGCGTAAAACAAACTGTGAAATAAAAAAATCAATCCGGACACCGCCCGATGCTACAAAATGACCCGATGTGCGTGCTATCATCGGCCGGCGCCAGCCCGATGAGCGAAAAAAAAACGTCGGCCGCTCATCGGACGGTGATCGGTTTCTATTTGTGACTGAGGTTTTAAACTTCGTCACTCATCGGACGGCGGACGGCTTCGACGTGTCCAGTCTTCCCGATGCCTGGAGATCGGGCACATCGGCCGGCGACCGGATTATTTGTGACTGAGGCATTAGTCTTATTATTAGTAGTATTAATGAAAAAAGCAAAGAATTTAGGATATTTTTACAAGACTTATTCTTTAGAACCAATTATTGCCCATTGCAAATCAGCTGACTCACTATTTAATTGTGAGTAAATCACTTATTCCCTTATCTACCTGGTAAATTGCTTCAAAAAACAAAAACGAACAACAACAAAACATATAGGTATAAGGCATGTTATTGGCAGCAAAACACAACTTCAGTGAAATCTTGATTAAGCGGACTTCATCCAACTGTAATGACCCAGGGCGTGTTTGCTCATGGAACGAAATACTGATGATTAACTCTTTGAAGTAAGCGGAAACCCAAAATGTATAGGCCATCTTTGTAACTGAAAATATACTAAATAATGTTATAGCAAAGGAGTCAACAAGTAAGTAATACTGAAATATCAATAAAAACAATACCGTTGGGTGCATCTAATAATAAAATCTGAAACAAACTCCCTTTACTATATTAACAACACTAGTATATACAAACTTCTCTTAAAACCGTCATAGACGTAAATTCTGAAAATAAAAATTAATAAAACCAAAGCAAAATATGAACATATATCATACATATGATATAGCAAATTTAGCCAAGTAAGGGGCGGGGGCATGAAAAACGACCTTTCTTTGCTGCCAATAAAACCTCGAGTGACAAAAAATGCCTCTATACATCTTCATAACGCCACTAAACCTTGCAATGCACGAGCTAATTTCCTGCTAAATCAAATCGTCAAACGAACACGTACGATCAATACCGAAAACTATAAATAGAACCAATTAAGAAACGTGAATAATTTCATTCAATATAGGTGGAGTGTTAACAAATTGGTTTATCTAATAATACAACCCCAACTAAGATATTGTTTAATCAAATTTAATAGAAACTTAGCATACATGTACATTTAGCTACAATGACAAACCATTTTCATATTACTCCTCATAGCAAAATTTGTCAAAGAATGTATCAGTACAAAGGAAAACACTTGATTACATTTACTTTCTTTTGATAGAGTGTCACTTACTAGTAAGTTGAACTAACATGTGATATTTGTACTGATCCGAGAATTAAAATGTGAAAACCAGCAAAATTATATGAGTAAAAAACAGTCGCTATTTTTATTTTATTTTTTCCTTTAAAACTTTGAGTTAATAAATGTTACACTGAGTTACTAAATTAGTCTTAAAGGTATTTGATATTATCTCAGTGAAAATATTAATGCAATATTTTGTGTTCTATGTTTAAAACTTTAAGGAAAGCCGCCCAGGAGATGTAAAAGCAATACTATGGAGGAAAACAGCTTTTTTAGTATAAATATGTAATATATTCTCTAAAATCTAAGAATTAATTTACAAAGGGTATTTAATTTGCTATTAATTTTATAATGACATTTGGACTTCAAATAACAAATTTATCAGCCTCTGTTCACTATTGAAAAATCCAGACAGAATTAAATATATAATTATATTATATATTATAATTATTTTTCCACACTTTACGCACATACATTATGCCCAGTTTTCCCAGAACGCGACACAATTGTTGTCCGCATCTTAAGTTCTGGTGCGTCTAACATGTGTACAAAACTTTAAAAATTAGTAACACATTTTTTCATGCTTTAAGTACGAATTGCATACATGAGCGAGTGATATTTATTACTGTTGTTTATTGCTTACTTTTATTAAAACTGAAATTAATTACTAACTACTTTACGAATAGTATTATTGTAGTAAGTGTGCCGCCTCAAACGTAATTGGTAAATTAAATATAATACAAAAACAAAATACTACTGAAGACAGACGTAGTCGTCCGATCAATTTATTTAAAGATTTGAATTTAAGATTTACCTAAAACATGACAATTTATTATTACTCATAACAAAATACAAAAAACCGATCACATGTATCATGCAGCTGAAAAAACAAACTTATTTAACTTGGTGGCTTTCGGTCAAGGAATTTAAAAAATATTTTAGTCACTTTCAATATCCGTTACTGTTAACGTGGTAGATATTAAATAGACCCAAGGCAATACCAGTTATGATGCGAACGGTTGTCAATCGGTCATGCGTGAATAACTCCATGACACTATAAATCGACAATATCAGTGGTTTATATAGATGATACCGATAGAAATTGTCAAAACCTAAGGCGAATTACTGAATGGTGTACTGCATTTATCCTGGGAAAAGTTAAGAATTTACGAAAATAGAACAAGGCTCGTCCCATTAAAGCAGTCAACAAATTCTCATGTTCATGACCAACAAAACACATAAATACTTTTCTTTTTTGTGCCATGTTCATGATGTAGAGATGCATTAATGATATCAAATTAAATGAACAAATATAGCCAAAATTACCGAATTACGACTCGCAATTCACTTTCCACTGCATCAAAATGTACGCATCATAGTATTCTATATGTAATATCGTAGTATAATTATTGATATGAGATAGTTTCCTTATGAATGATGTTAGAAAGCTTTCATGTATCATACACACAGAAGATTCACTATTGCTTTTGAAAATACCATCATTTACTTGTATGTTATGTCTTTAATAACACACATGTAAATGGTGGTATTTTCAAAAGCAATTTTGACTCTTCTGTTTTTATGATACATGAAATCTTTCTAACATCATTAATAAGGAAAATATATCATATCCATAATTATACTGCGATATTACATATAGAATACTATGATGCCTAAATAGTGAAACATATGCACGTTCATAGTTCAACCTATACTTTATTATAATCTATTAACGTCCATGATATTTCGATTTGAATGTTATGGAACGTTGTGAATGTAAACTATATGCAGTTTTTAAAGCTCATAATGATAGTACATATGATGTAAGTTCATAGTGAATGTTGTGCTACTTTATTTTGTAAATAAAACTACCTAGACACAGTCTTTAGTGTGGATATGATGCGCAATTTAGAACTTATTTCAAGACGTAAATTCAGTATTTCCAGGCGTTTTTTCCGAAAATCCAAATTGATTACAAAGTGCGGATTCATGACAGATGTACACTTCATAGTGTTCAACGTTAGTTCATAGAGCACATTGTTTTTTATTATAATTCTTGTTCTGCTAAGTATTGCACAGTGGTTAGTTTGTATTACATAAAGTACATACAATATTGGTTCATACTGTTCACAGGGCGTACTGTGTTTGCTGAATCCACAATAATTAAGTAATGTCATGCCATGCAGTGTACATATTTGCAGCTTTTAAGAGGATGTGTTTAATCAATATTAGGTGAATATATATGTAAGAATGTAAATGACAATTTCCTTTACTGTATCAGAGATTAGTTATGTTTCGCCAATATCCGTATGTTTCTGTTTTTACAGACATTTTCGCGCCATTCAAGGTTAAATTGGTTAAACAGTGTTCAAAACTATGCCTGGAACTGTCCTAGTTGATCAGGACTAGAAAAAGAATGGCCGTGAATTACAGTACATGTGTTATATTTCATGTCTGTTAATCAAACCCGAAATCCTGATCTGTAGTATCGCGCTATAGCAGGCATGTGCGCTTATTAGTTGCGCGTGCATATGACGAGATAAGGGAAAATGTGCCGTTTCCTTTAAGCATATAACATCAAACTCTAAGAGCACATAACGTGAGACGCCTTAAGTTCTTGATTCTGTTGTCATGTTTTGCAACACTTTTAGTATACAAAAAAACATGTGAATTGTGTAACGATCTCCACATTTAAAAACCTTTGCATACGTCATACTTGCACAAATTGAGTAACCTAAATCTTAAACACATGCCGGGCCTCTAGCATGTGCTACTTTTTGAATGTCCGATAATTTTATGGTTGAAAGGAAACGATAAAATATGGCAAAATGACCACCTTCATTACTTCTGATAATATAATGAGTACCCCCGAGCTAAGGTCGGGGTAGCTATATCTTGGGAACCTTTAACCCGTTTTTATCACTCTTGGCCGAGACTTGACACCACCACCATGAAGGCTACTTTGGCAATTTTGGGACTCGCACTGTTCGGACTTTCGGAAAATCTTGCTGCACGAGGTAAGGCGCCGTTTCTTGTTCATTTATATAAAGCGATATGCTGATGTTTCATCGTAATCGGGTTTATGAGTTTATTATAACAAAACAAACATATGAACAATTAAATTAAAATAAATATATTTTAAATTTAATTTTTACACTTGATTGGCATATTCAAAATTTAACAGAATCGGTAGTTTTAATTGCGCGTTTTAAATAGTTTAATTTAATTTATGTGCGGTTACATTTACTTGGGATAATACAAGGGAGGATTGGGAAAATAAACCGTATGAAACACAATAAACATAATAAGACATTTGATACAAACATAGGTGTGTGTAAATATACGCAATTACATCGATTTCTCGTTTTTATCAATGACAGACCATGAAAAAAGGCAACCGTACATATTCTGGTGCCGAAAAAACAACAACATACAAATCTTTTATTTATGTTATATTGACAGGTTAGTTTTCGATAGGTGACTATAATTCCATTGAAACGAAATTCAGGTCAACTTCGATTGTGTTGTACACCATTTAACAGAAGTATACAATTTTTTACTTTTTTTATAAAAATTTCATATCCAAAGCATGGTCATGAAACTTCAGATTCTGTCTTGTGTTGTGTATTAATAAGGAGCATCGTTCATAGTTAATATAAAGAGCATCAATAAATTTGTTTTAATTTCTTACACTAAATATATAGGGTAAAATCAATACAAGTTGATTATCTGTAAAATACTCGCTGTAATTTTAACAAGTTGTCTTTGCATCGGATTTTGTTACTTGATTTACGCTAAAAGTAATGCAAAACATAAACGTTTAAAAAAACACTTAATCTGTCTGCATCATATGTTTAATGTACTACTGTTGCGACATCTTAAGGGTTACGCGTGATGGAATGAGTTGGGACTAAAAATTGTGAAAACGTAAATATTGGGTAAGAAAAATGTGTATGAAAATAGTTGGTACGAAAAAAATGTTGGTACAAAAAGTTTGGGTACGAATAAATTGTGGGTACGAAAATTTTGGGTACGTTAAAGTTAAGCCAAAAACAAATTGGGTACGAAACAAATTTGGGTATGAAAAAAAATTTGGTAAGACAAATTTGGGTACGAAAACAATGTGGGTACGAAAAGTTTTGGTATGAACAATAAAAAAAAAGTGTACGAAAATTTTTTTGAGTATGACCATTGTTGGTAATAAAAAAAGTGGTTACGAACAAAAATTGGGTACGAACACTTTGGTAACAATGAAAATTTGAGTAAAGACATGCCGGACGTGTTTTTATGCCCCCGGATAAAATAATCGGGGGTATACTGATTTTTTCCTGTCTGTCAGTGTATGTGTGGGTCTGTCATTGTATTTGTGTGCCCCAAAACTTTAACCATGGTAATAACTTTTGCAATATTGAAGCAAATTAATATTTGGCATTCATGTGCATCACATGGAGCTTCCCATTTTGAGAGGTGAAAGTCAAGGTCATCCTATAAGGTCAAATGTAAAAAAACAGGCTTCAAAGCGGCGCAGTAGGGGACATATGTTTCACAAGCACAACTCTTGAGTTTAACAGTAATAATTTGTTTAGAGCATCGAACGAATGCAAAACGTATTTCCAATTGTGTGTTAATCATGCATAAATGTAAACTTTGAAAAGAAATCAATAAAATACTGTGGTTTAAAATACGTTTCAATAAAGTTAAGACATAATAGAAAATGGAAGCGCATATTGTCTCAACTTTAATAATATAAGCAATGGATAAAAGTTGTGATTGAGGTAAGTGTTTCGTTTCTACTGAATTTAATTTTTGTATACCTCTTATTAAAGCTAAAAGAATGTCATCAACTTATTTTTCAAAATGGTTTCAGTTGCAATCGATATTTTAATTAACCCTAGTGTGTGCTTCGTTCAATTATAATTATTCTCGATTATATTGTTGATTTGTTACTCACTTTTATGATGCCTATGATAAGTCGCTCACGGCAAGCCTTGCCGTGTAAACCTTTATTTAACTTGTCCGACGAATTTAAGCACGCGATTGCACCTTCGTGATATTATGTCATGTATATTTGAACAACCATACACTGCAAAACAGGGACATATTTGTATCGATTATATTGATTTGCATAGTGAATCAACGCGTAACTGGGCTTTTTTGTTGCGCAAAAAGATGGCGGCTAGCTAGCGCGGTTTTTGACGTGACGTCACAATGTTTTTGTTCGCGCGTGAAGTTTCGCAGAAAAAATATTTAAACACACTCAAGTGTTTAAACAGGCTTAACACGCCAGAAATAAACATACTTAACTAACATCTACCAGACATAGGCAAAGAACGCCATCGTATGTGTTTTTCTTTAGAAATTGTATATTTTTCATTATTGCTTTGCTGCATTATTGTATATAGCAGTTTTACTATTATTACAGTGGATGAGCAGTGGGTCTCTGGGGTGTTAGGGTCTTCTTCGCAGTATTCTTCACCCGGGTGAGTAAGTATCAGCAGTTTAATATTCATAAACTCGAGCAAGTGTGTGCAAGCCGTAGAAGTTATTTGTATGGCTTTTATGGCGACAGGGCATTTAAATGAAACTATCATTGGAACCAATTCTGCTCTACATGTGAACATATTGTAAACACATACAATAAGGATTTGTTCTTTAATATATTATTTCTAAATAAAATTACCTGTGTCGAATATAGCAGTTTACGCAATTTTGAATATTTAAGTGCATGCATTATGAAATATCATACCGTTGTGTTTGTGATTTGTTGCTGTATGCTATCTATGCTGATACAATATTTAAGCACAATATTCGCTGCAAAAGTTTGAGGTGCCATGTCTGACTTTGCGTTGTTACATTAACGAAAAACGAAACAAGCTAGCTTACAGGACGTAAAAGGTACATTAAAATGAATTGCTGATCATCTACGATAGAGCAGAACCTTCATCCGCATAATCACCCCTCCCCTAAACATTTTTCTTATATGGGCCTCGCTTTGGGAAAAGAGGTTAAATACATGTGTGTCAATGGTCTTCTCGGATTAGCGTTTGAAGTCCGCAATGGGTAATAGGGTACGACACTGTCCGCTTTTAAGGATTTTGCGTTTTAACTGAAGTCTCCTTTCTAAAGGAAATGAGGTCTTTGCGGAAAGTGTCGTCCCTGATTAGCAAGTGAGGAATCCACAGGCTAATCTTTACGACAATTTCACGCGTAGTTTTTGCCAAGAACGCGGCTCATCTAGTGTAATTCATTTTTCAGGTGGGGCGCGAAGCAAATACTGGGTGCTCCAGATGTGTACCCTGGATACGCGGATGACAGAAGGGCATGGGCCCCACGTGTCATCGACGCAAACCAGTTCTTGGAGGTTGGGAAATTACACTGTTATTGACCGATTGTATTGTCTTTCTATAGTTAGATGTATAAATCACGTTTTAAACCAAAGTGTTAACGTCATAGAACAATACCGTAATAGCTTGGAAGTTCGTGCTTTTTAATAAATCATCGCTTTAAAAGCACCGGTTGTTCTGCACTGTATTTCTCCGTTAATACAGAACTTACTATTTGAAAATATTGCTGTGTTCTTCTTTAACTTTTCAAGAAATGCATTATTCAGTGCTTTAATACACGTACCATCGTGAAATGTTGGTGTTTAGTTTCAGTTCACCACTTCCGTCTACGTGACAAAACTCGACGTCTACGAGACTTTCAATGCTGGCGGTGTCAAGGCCATTAGGTGCTTCGATGTCACAGAAGAGTGGATAACGCTATGGTCGACGGACAAAGTATACGTTTTAGAGTATCCGAGGATATTCAGTCCATCGTTTACGGTAAAAAAATCCATATAATTTCGGTTTTGTAATTTCAAACTTCTTAACCGGTTTAAACTCGCAATTATTTTTATGGACAATTCGAAGGCCCTTGACCCTAGAAATTACCGTGCTAATGTGCTCCTCTGTACAGTTTGTATTTTCTTGTATATTACATACGGGTAATTGATAATTTGCATTAAATAAAATACTAGCTTCCACTAATTTCTCTTCTAGTAGTGGAACATGAGTTTCATTTTTCTGTTATATTTCTTAATGTTCGTGTAGAAAATTTGGAGACTTCATTACTTATATTTGAAATATTGGAAGGAACGCATTAACGTATATCGCAACTAATACAAGAACAGTACGAACTTTTAAAGCGTGGTATTGACATGAATAGGCCTGATTAGTACGTGACGTCCTTGTGAGGACGCCAAGTGGAAGACATTCGCGTGTAACGGACGCTGGTTTCATTATACTACATAATCGAGTCATCAAGGTTATATTCTCTAAACAAATCATCATATTAAACTTGAAGGCATGTTTTACACTTAGACTGTTGTTCCTGTTTATATCTTTTAGAGATATTGATGGGTCTTCACTTATTAATCCCTGAAATATTTTAAAGTAAGAGACTAAAGTACGACTGAAAAAGTTACTCTTCAATACAAAACGGCCGTAAAATGTGATTTGTCTCAAGTTTTTTTTCTTTTGTGTTCTTTGTGTACATGATATGTTTATGTTTTTTATTTAATCAATCGATTCAGCTTAAAATGCCCTTTAAATAAAGATATGGTTATTGGGATCTCTATGTACAAATTGTTGCATGTTTTTTTTCGCTTAAATGTGTTGCTTTTACATTGAATTATATGGGGCAAATATTAAGTGTAATGGTTCCTGTACGCATAAGGCGACTATACAGTAAGAGCGATGAATTCAGTCGCCATTCGCAAGAATATCTATCTCACTTCGCTCTTTCTATGTTATCGATTACGTCTGTGCGTTCCGCACGCTGTGAAACCTTTCAACATTACCGTTCTACATATCTGTCGGGTCGCAAAACGTTTTCGTAAGTCATCGCCGCGTCTTGTGTGGGCGTGGCGGACGTAGTAAGAACACGCAGCTCTGACGTGAAAGAAGTATCACCGCACTATTTTATGAATTCATGTCGACTCAAACAAATATTCGTGTAGTATATCTGATGTTCTCAAAATAATTGTTGCAGTGCTTTCTAAAAACGCTTTGAAATAAATTAACAGAAAATTCCTTCTCCACCGGTAAACATAATTGAACGTGGTTCTATTTTCAGTCTACAATTTCCTGTTTCTCGAAATACATTAAGCTGGATATCGACTGCACCTCTGCAAACACCTGGGTGGAGATAGACGCTGTGAAGCTGTACGGCACCAAGGGTGAGTTCGAGAATTGTCATGTTAACAAATAACTGAAATGTTTCTGCTTTAGTACGCGCTTGATGTAATGCTGTATTTTAATGACATATATGATTGTTATTTACTTTCAGATAAAAAGCATCGTGCGAGTGAATTGTTTTTTTTTTATGTTCTGCACTGATACTATGCCAATCGGTTTATTTAAAAATTCAAAATTTACCTCTGACACTTCGCACAGCTATTACACCGGCAAGCAACAACGTAATCATTACAAAAAGCAATACATAGCCGACATGCACGATTATTTAAAATATATTTGTCACTATTTCAATTAATGCTATTTTTAAACGACCAGCTCTGCGGTTTGTTATCGATTATATCACATATAATACTATTTTGCTCCTCCACTGAACATTTTCTTAAAGACCGGCTTTCCGTACTTTTATTTTTCATGCATCGGCTTGCTCAATTTTTGACGTATTTCTTTTGACGTAATTTCTCCAACGAAACATACCCGATTTAGATAAATTCTCTGGATGTTAAGGACATATAGGACGTGTAAGTTATTTATTCGTTTAGAGCATCGAACGAATGCAAAACGTATTTCGGATTGTGTGGTTATCATACATAATTGTTAACTTCGATAGGATTACAATAAAATAGTGTGATTAAAATAAAGTTTTGATAAAGGGATAGAAGAATAGAAAAAGGAAGTGAATATCGTTTTCACTTTTTGTTTAAAAAAATAATTAAAGTTGTCATTGAGGTAAGCGTGTCGTTCATACTAAATTAAGATTGTTTTTATAATTGTTGTTAAAGCTGAAAACGTGTCATCAACTTATTCAACAAATCGGTTTCAGTTGTGATCGATATTTTAATTAACCCAATTATGTACTTCGATTAATTATAATTATTCTCGATTAGTTTGTTGATTTGTTACTCACTTGTATGATCTTAATCATAAGTTGCTCACGGCAAGCCTCGCCGTGTAAATCTTTATTCAACTTGTCGGACAAATTTAAGTACGCGATTACACTTTCATGATATTATGTCATTTCTATTCGAACAACTATACACTGCACAACAGGGAGACATTTGTATTGATTATATTGCTTTGCATAGTGAATCAATAACGCGTAACTGGGTTTCTTTGTTGCGCAACAAGATGGCGGCTAGCTAGCACGGATTTTGACGTGACGTCACAATGTTTTTGTTCGCGCGTGAAGTTTCGCAGATTTTTTATAAACGCAAAGTGTTTAAAAAGACTTAACACGACATAAATAAACATACTTAACTAAAATCTACCAGACATATGCAAAGAACGCCATCGTATGTGTTTTTCTTTAGAAATTGTATATTTAACACAATTGCTTTGCTGCATTATTTTATGTAGCAATTTTACTTTTATAACAGAGGAGGAGCAGTGGGTCTCTGGAGTGATTGGGTATTCGTCGCAGAATGGGAGCGACAAGTAAGTATCGGCAGTTTGAATATTCATAAACTTGAGCAAGTGTGTGCAAGCCGTAGAAGTTATTTGTATTTAAATGAAACTATCATTGGAACTAATCGTGCCCTGCATCTGAACATATTGTGAACACATACAATAAGAATATGCTCGTTAATATATTATTTCTAAATAATATTACTCGTCTCGAATATAGCAGTTCACGCAATTATGAATATTTAAGTGCATGCTATTTGAAATATCATATCGTTGTGTTTGTGAATTGTTGATTCATGCCATTTATGCTGAAACAATATTTAAGCACAATATTTGCTGAATAATTTTTAGGTGCCATGTCCGACTTTCCGTTGTAACATTTACGAAATACGAAACAAAGTAGTTTGCAGGACGTAAAATGTACATTTAAAATGAATTGCTGATCATCCTCGATAGAACGGAACCCTTCATCGGTTTTCATTATCACCCCTCCCCGATCCATTTTTATTATATAGGCCTCGATTTGGGAAAAGGGGCTTTATAGATGTGCGTCTTCTTGGATTAGCCTTTGAAGTCCGCAATGGTTAAAAGGGTTCGACACAGTCCGATTGAATGGAATTTGCGTTACAATTAAGTCTTTTGTCTAAACGAAATGAGTTCTTTGCGAAAAGTCCCTGATTAGCAAGTGAGAAATGCACAGGCTAATCTGGGACAAACTTAACGCACATGCATTTAACCCCATTTTCACAGAGCGTAGTTTATTTTCCAAGAACGCAGCTCATCTAGTGTAATTCGTTTTTCAGTTATAGTGCGCAGCAAATACTGGGTGTTCCAGATGTGTACCCTAGATACGAGAAGGCAATTAGTGCATGGGCCCCAGATGTCATCAACGAAAACGAGTTCTTGGAGGTTGGGAAATTACACTGTTATTGACCGATTGCATTGTCCTCCTATAGTAAGATTTATAAATCAATTTTTAAACCAAAGTTTTAACGTCATTGAATACTACCGTTAAAGCTTGGAAGTGCGTGCTTTTTAAATAAATCATTGCTTTACAAGCACCGGTTTTTCATCATTGTGTTTTTACGATAATACTGAACTTACTATATGATACTATTACTGTATTATCTTTAAATTTAAAATATATGCATTACTTAGTGCTTTGAAACACGTTATACACGTACCATCGTGAAATTTTGGTGTTCAGTTCCAGTTCGCCACTCCCGTCTACGTAACAAAAGTCGACGTCTACGAGGTCTACAAAGCTGGCGGTGTCAAGGCCATTAAATGCTTCGATGTCTCAGAAGAGTGGATAACGCTATGGTCGACGGACCAAGTATCCGTTTTTGAGTCTGCGAGGATATTTAGTCCATCGTTTAAGGTAAAAGCAAGAACAGAAAAGTTAGGTTTAGTAAGTTCAAACTTCTTAACCAGTTTAAACCCGCAATTATTTGCATGGACAATTCGAAGGCCCTTGACCCTAGACATAACCATGCTAATGTGCTCTGTCGTACTGTATGTTTTTTGTGGTACCTTTCATAAAGGGTAATTGATTATTTGCATTAAATAAAATACAAGCTTCCACTAATTTCTCGTCTAGTATTGGAACATGAGTTTCATTGTTTTATTTCGTAATGGTCGTGTGGAAAATTTGGAGACTTCTTTACTTAAAATTGAAGTATCGGAGGGAACGCATAAACGTTTATCAGAACTACCACAAGAACAGTACGAACGTTAAAAGCGTGGTATTGACATGAATAGGCCTCAATAGTACTTGACGTCCTTGTGATTACGCCACGTGTTAGGCATTCGCGTGTAACGGACGCTGGTTTCGTTATACTACATAATCGAGTCATCAAGTCTGTACTCTTTAAACAAATCATCATATTTAACTCGAAGGCATGTTTTACACTTAGACTGTTGTTCTTGTTTTATCCTTTAGAGATATTTGTGGGTCTGCACTTCTTAATCCCTGAACAATTATAAAGTAAGAGACTAAAGTACGACATTGCACTGAAAGTTACTCTCCAATACAAAACGGACGGAAACAAGAAGTTGCCCAAACAGTTTAATTTGATTTGTGTCAAGTTCTTTCTACGTTTATGTACTTTGTGTACATGACATGTCATTCAATTTTTCTTTAATCGATCGATTCAGCTTAGAATGCCCTTTAAGTAAAGATATGGTTATTGGGATCTCTATGTACAAATTGTTGCATTTTTTGCGCTTAAATGTGTTGCTTTTACATTGAATTATATGGGGCAAATATAAAGTGTAATGTTAGTTGTACGCTTAAGACGACTATACAGTAAGAGCGATGAATTTAGTCGTCATTCGCAATAATATCTATTTCACTGGACTCTTTCTATGTCATCGATTACGTCAGTGCGTTCCGCACGCTGTTAAACCTTGCAGCATAACCGTAATACATATCTGTCAGGTCGCAACACGTTTTCGCAAGTCATCGCCGCGTCCTTTGTGGACGTGTCGGATGTAGTAAGAACACGCAGCTCTGACGTGAAAGAAGTATCACCGCACTATTTTATGAATTCAAGTCGACTCATACACATATTCGTGTAGTTTATCTGATTTTCTCAAAATATTTGTTGAGGTGCTTTTTTTAAAGCTTTGAAGTGAATTAACAGAAAATTCCTTCTCCACCAATAAACATAATTGAACGTTGTTCTATCTTCAGTCTACACGTCCTTGTTTCTCGAACCACATTCGGCTGGATATCGACTGCACCGTGGCAAACACCTGGGTGCAGATAGACGCTGTTAGGCTGCACGGCTCCAAAGGTGAGTTCGAGAATTGATATGTTAACAAATAACTGAACTGTATCTGCTTTAGTACACGCTTTATTTAATGCTGTATTTTAATGGCATATATGATTGCTATGTACTTTCAGACAAAAAGCACCGTGCTAGTGAAATGTTTTTGTTTATGTTCTGTACTGAAACTATGCCAATCGGTTCATTGAAGAATTCAAAATTCACCTCTGACACATCGGATAGCTATTACCCCGGAAAGCAACAACGTAATAAAACACAAAAAACCATTCACAGCCGACATGCACAATTATATCAAATATATTTGCCACTATTTCAAGTTATGCTATTTTCAGACGTCCGGCCCAGCTCTGCCGTTTGTAAGCGATTATATCACATATAATACTATTCTGTACCTCCACTAAACATTTTCCTTAAACCGGCTTTCCGTGCTTTTATTTTTCATGCATCGGATTGCGCAATTTATGACGTATGTCTTGTGACGTAATTTCTTGACGAAATATACCCGTTTTAGTTAAATTCTCTGGATGTAAAGGACATGTAGGACGTGGTGTTTTTTTAAGTTATTTATTTGTTTAGAGCATCGAACGAATGCTAAACGTATTTCGGATATTGTGTTTAGCATACATAATTGTAAACTTCGATAGGATTACAATACACTAGTGTGATTTAAAGTAAGTTTCGATAAAAGAATGGAAGAATAGAAAATGGAAGTGAATATTGATTTCACTTTTTTATTTGAAAAATTAAATAAACGTTGTCATGGAGGTAAGCGCGTCGTTAATACTAATTAAGATTGTTTTTAAAATTCTTTTTAAAGCTGAAAAAGTGTCATCAACTTATTCTACAAATCGGTTTCAGTTGTGATCGATATTTCAATTAACCCAATTATGTACATCGTTAAATAAAAATATTTTTTCTTGATCATTTTGTTAATTTGTTACTCACTTGTATGATGTTAATGATAAGTTGCTCACGGCAAGCCTTGCCGTGTAAACCTTTATTCAACTTGTCGAACAAAGTTTAATACGCGATTACACTTTCATGATATTATTTCATGTCTATTTGAACACTCATACACTGCACAACAGGGAGTAATTTTAATTGAATATATTGTTTTGCATATTGAATCAATAACGCGTAACTGGGTTTCTCAGTTGCGCGACAAGATTGCGGCTAGCTAGCGCGGATTTTGACGTTACGTCACAATGTTTTCGTTTGCGCTTGAAGTTTTGGAAACAAAATATTTAAACACAATTAAGTGTTTAAAAAGACTTACACGACAGATATAAACATCGTTAACTAAAATCTATTTGACATATGCAAAGAACCCCTTCGTATGTGATTTTTTTTAGAAATTGTATATTTTACACTATTGCTTTGCTGCAATATTTTATGTAGCACTTTTACTATTATTACAGAGGCAGTGCAGTGGGTCAATGATGTGATTGCGTATTCGTCGCAGTATGGAAGCTACAATTAAGTATCGGCAGTTTGAATATTCATTCACTCGAGCAAATGCGTTCAAGACGTAGAAGTTATTTGTATGGCTTCTATGGCGACAGGGCATTTAAATGAAACTATCATTGGAACCAAGCGTGCTCTATATCTGAACATATTGTAAACGCATACTATACGAATATGTTATTTCATATATTATTTATAAATAATATTACCCGTCTTAAATATAGCTGTT
This sequence comes from Dreissena polymorpha, assembly GCF_020536995.1. NCBI lineage: Eukaryota > Metazoa > Mollusca > Bivalvia > Myida > Dreissenidae > Dreissena > Dreissena polymorpha. The sequence continues at coordinate 190,508,355 of NC_068355.1, read as the reverse complement.
TACAGCATTCTGAATATTTAAGAGCATGTTATTTGAAATATCATATTGTTGTGTTTGTTATTTGTTGATGCATGCCATTTATGCTGAAACAATATTTAAGCACAATATTCGCTGCAAAATGGTTAGGTGCCATGTCCGACTTTGCGTTTTATTATTTACGAATAACATCCTCGGCAGAGCGGAACCCTTCGTCCGTTTTTATAATCACCCTTCCCCGGAACATTTTTGTTATATGGGCCTCGCTCTGTGAAAAGGGGCTTAATATATGTGCGTCAATGGTCTTCTCGGATTAGCCTGTGAAGTCCGCAATGGGTAATATAGTACGACACCGTCCGCTGTTATGGAATTTGTGTTTTAATGAAGTCTCTTTTGTACACGAAATGAGGTCTTTGCGGAAAGTTTCCTCCCTGACAAGCACGTGAGGAATGCACAAGCTAATCTTGGAGGACAAGTTCGCGCGTATTTTTTTCCAAGAACGCGGCTCATCAGGTGTAATTCGTTTTTCAGTGCGTGGGGTGCGAAGCAAACACTGGGTTTTCCAGATGTGTACCCTAGATACGGGGATTACTTAGAGGCATGGGCCCCATATGTCATCGACGCAAACCAGTTCTTAATGGTAGGTAGAACTAGACTGTTATTGAGCGATTGTATTGTCCTCCAATAGTTAGATTTATAAATCGTTTTTTAAACCAAACTGTTAACGTCATATAATTAAACCGTAATAGCTTAGAAGTTTTTGCCTTTTTAATAAATCATTGCTTTACAAGCACCGGTTTTTCTGCATTGTATTTCTCCGTTAAGACAAAACTTACTATTTGAAACTATAAGTGTGTCCTCCTTAAAGTAATGCATTATTCAGTGCTTTAACTCGTAATACACGTATCATCGTGAAATTTTGGTGGTCAGTTGAAGTTCGCCACTCCCGTCTACGTAACAAAAGTCGACGTCTACGAAACTTTCAATGCTGGCGGTGTCAAGGAAATTGGGTGCTTCGATTTCCAAGAAGAAATGTGGCCCAACGGAACAATGGTCGTTAACAGGAGGTGGATATGGCTATGGTCGACGCCCCAAGTATCCGTTGTTAATTCTGCGAGGATATTTAGTCCATCGTTAGAGGTAAAAGAACGAACAGATAAGTTAGGTTTAGTAAGTTCAAACTTCTTTACCGATTTAAACACGCAATTATTTGCATGGACAATTCGAAGGTCCTTGACCCTAGACATAACCATGCTAATGTGCTATGTCGTATTGTTGTTATTGTCTTGTATCTTACATACGGGTAATTGATAATTTGCATTAAATAAAATACTAGCTTCCACTATTTCTCTTCTGGTATTGGAACATGAGTTTCATTTTTCTGTTATATTTCGTAATGGTCGCGTAGAAAATTTGGAGACTTTATTACTTATATTTGAAGTATCGGAAGGAACGCATTAACGTATATCACAACTAACAAAAGAACAGTACGAACGTTTAAAGCGTGATTTTGACATAAATGGGACTCAATAGTATGTGACGTCCTTGTGATTACGCAACTTGTAAGGCATTCGCGTATAACGGACGCTGGTTTCGTTATACTACATAATCGAGTCATCAAGTCTGTACTCTCTAAACAAATCATCATATTTAACTCGAAGGCATGTTTTACACTTAGACTGTTGTTCTTGTTTTATCCTTTAGAGATATTAATGGGTCTGCACTTCTTAATCCCTGAAATATTATAAAGTAAGAGACTAAAGTACGACATTGCACTGAAAAAGTTACTCTCCAATACAAAACGGCCGGAAACAAGAAGTTGCCCAAACAGTTTAATTTGATTTGTGTCAAGTTCTTTCTTCGTTTGTATTCTTTGTGTACATGACATGCCTTTTTATTTTTCTTTAATCGATCGATTCAGCTTAGAATGCCCTTTAAGTAAAGATATGGTTATTGGGATCCCAATGTACAAATTGTCGCATTTCTTTCGCTTAAATGTGTTGCTTTTACATTGAATGATTTGTGGAAAATATTTAGTGTAATATTAGGGTTATCTGTACGCATAAGGCGACTATACAGTAAGAGCGCGATGAATACAGTCGCCATGCGCAAGAATATCTATCTCACTTCGCTCTTTCTATGTCATCGATTACGTCAGTGCGTTCCGCACGCTGTGAAACCTTTCAGCATTACCGTTCTACATATATGTCGGGTCGCAACAAGTTTTCGCAAGTGACCGCCGCGTCCTTTGTGGACGTGGCGGTTGTAGTAAGAACACGCAGCTCTGAAGTGAAAGAAGTATCACCGCACTATTTTATGAATTTAAGTCAACTCATACAAATATGCGTGTAGTATATCTGATTTTCTCAAAATAATTGTTGCAGTGATTTCAAAAAACGCTTTTAAGTAAATTAACAGAAATTTCCTTCCCCACCTGTAAACATACTTGAACGTGGTTCTATTTTCAGTCTACAATTCGTTGTTTCTCGGACACCATTCTGCTGGTTATCGACTGCACCGCTGCAAAAACCTGGGTGGAGATAGACGCTGTGAGGCTGAAAGGCTACCAGAGTGAGTTCGATAAGTGTCATGTTAACAAATAACGGAAATGTATATGCTTTAGTACACGCTTTTTGTAATGCTGTATTTTAATGACATATATGATTGCTATGTACTTTCAGATAAAAAGCATCGTGCGAGTGAAATGTGTTTTAGGTTCTGCACTGGAACTATGCCAATATGTTCATTTAAGAATTCAAAATTCACCTTTGACACATCGGATAGCTATTACCCCGGCAAGCAACAACGTCAAAATCACAAAAAGCAATACACAGCCGACATGCACAACAATATAAAATATAATTGTCACTATTTCCATGAATACTTTTTTCAGACGTCCGGCCCATGTCTGACGTTTGTTATCGATTGTATCACATATAATACTATTTTGCTCTTCCACTAAAACTTTTCTCAAAACCGGCTTTCCGTACTTTTGTTTTTCATGCATCGGATTGCGCTGTTTATGGCGTATGTCTTGTGACGTAATTTCTCCGACGAACCATACCCGTTTTAGTTAAATTCTCTGAATGTTAAGGACATGTAAGACGTGGTGTGTTTTAAGTTATTTATTTGTTTAGAGTCGTGGAGTCGTCTTGCAAAACGTGAGCATGTGAATGAAGTGCTAGAAGATGAGGAGGACAAGGCCAATACAGCCGTTGAGTCCGCAGCAGCAAAGATGAGCATCAATCAGCTACTCGCGCACGTTAGGAAATAGGTGAGCACACGATGTATGTTCGTGATATTTTGAATGAACACTTACGATAACAGAGGAGAACACGATGCAGTTTAATTGTAGAGTCATTGAGGGCTTCTGGAATATGTGAGAACGCAAGGCGAGTTTTTATTTATAATACATTAGATGAGAATCTATCCTCAATCATTTTGAGACATTTTCGCGATGCGAACATTTTGTATTTACAAAATGAACCCATTTTTAATACATGTTAAATGTGGATACGTTTAAACAAATGCTTACTAAAAGACGTATACATATCGCAGAAAATAAAATTTATATTTTGACATTGATTTTGCAGACTGGAAATCCGACAACGCTACCCCTAAGACGACAACGGCAACTTGAAAAGTGAAGTTATGAAAAAAAACATGAAAATGATATAATCCATCTTCAACAAACATCTTTTACACAAGCTTTGTGTCTGGTGTTGTGTTAATGCCCCCGGTAGGGTAGCATTAAGCAGTTGAACTGTCCGTCAGTTCGTCTATCAGTCTGTCAGTCTGTGCGTCCGTCCGAAAACCTTAACATTGGCCATAACTTTTGCAATAATGAAGATAGCAACTTGGTATTTGGCATGCATGTGTATTTCATGAAGCTGCACATTGTGAGTGGTGAAAGGTTAAGGTCAAGATCAACCTTCGAGGTCAAAAGTCAAAAAATAGAATGCAATGGAAGTAATAAGCTTTAAAAGGGGGATAATTTCTAAACCTGCCCAATGGTATATTGAAATTTTATTTAAAAGCGGCGCAATCGCTTCTCACCAAGGGACCCGGGTTTGATCCCCGTTCCCGGCGCATGTGCATTTGGTTGGTGGTCACCACACCGGACAGGTGGGGTTTTCCTCCGGGTAATCCGGTTTCCCCCAACAGCACAAGACAACCTCAAAATTAAAAATATTTCAGTAAACAATAAATAGCTAGAAATTGCAGCTATCATTCAAAATTCGTCCCAACTTTCGGGAGTCTAACATCTGATTAGGAAGGAGTGCTGGGACACACTCCGGGTCCTCACTTAATGCAGCCTCTGGCGCGGAGAGACCTCATAAATATTGAAATACACACACAGGGGTATTGGTTTCTGACAAACACATCTATTGTTTATAAATAAAATTGCATTTTTAAACCTGTTTGTGTTCTATTATTTACCTTTTAAATGTTTGAGATATATTGGCGAACGTTTGAGAAAGTTCATAGTGTTTTGATTCACAGTGTTTCAAACAACCTGGCATGGCCGTTAAAAATTGGTAATAACTTGTTCAACGAAAAAGATCTAAATGACTTGTTCATTGATATTTCAAGAAGTTATTATGGTGGCTAACATATAGTTTTCACATTGCTTAGTTCACATATAATTTTCAATAAACAACTTCAGAACGTTCTACATCAATATTTGGTTTGGAATATAAAAAAATTGAGCTGAAGCTAAGCCTGTTTAAACATGCTTCAAAATGTTTAACCGGGTTATGTTTTTACTATTCTTCACATGTTTTACTTTTCGTACGAAGAATTTGTTTGCTGGTAAACTTTGCTATGCTATGAAATGCTGTTTTGTTTTGAAAAACAATCTCCCGCATTCATCATTTTCACAAATGCTATACTACCATTCTTTCAAATATGTCTTACGCATAATATTTGTGAAAAAGTGCGGTTCTTCATAGTCAATTTAGTATCAACACACATTAGCACTACGAAACAGCAGTTATTTACAAATGTATTACAGCAAGCGCAATGGAATACTTCAATTGCATGTTTGCTAGTTAAATATACCGAACTATCATAATATTGATATGAGTTACAAACATTCATTCCAGTTTGATCAATACTACGTCAGACAAGCGACATCTTAAATGACAATTATGTTTGTCTATACATTGACCTAGTTGTTCATCCTCATGATCTAGATTAAAATTGGTTTAGATAATTCCAAAACTGAGATTACGTTTTATCTTCTCGCCTGCATTATTCGTACCCGTCAAGTTAACTTGATTTTATAGCGACGTTGATGTAGTCTTCCTCTGTTATACGTATTGTAAACTTCTTCTGTTACAAAGGACGTGTTAATATCAGCTACCAACATGTCCCTGTATACTATTTAACGTCAGCTCCAACTGATTATATAACACGTTGTGCAAATGTTATCTCACCACAATTGGGTCTTTTTTAAGCGTAACAGATAGTATTTATTGAATCGTGTGTCCGCAATTGGCGCATCATACTCTTTATACAACGAAAGTTTCTACCGCCGTCGCACATGTCTTCATTGCGTGAATACTGTGATAATTGCGTTGGTATTCATAGAAACAAGTTCATACCTAGCTTGGCATAGTGCTTCATAACATAGTACTGAGCTTGTGCTTTGGACGCGCGAGTGTTATCTCGTATACTGATGATCTATTAACTTCACAAGATATTATCACAATTATACATATGTGATTGTTTATGGAATTGCAAACATGTTTAACTTTATCATATCAACTACCTGCTGATTATAAACCACTCAATGTACACTTCAGAAGAAGTCATATTTATGTCAAGATCCCTTTCCATTTACCCTGCTTTAAATTTGCATTATTCAGTGGTTAAATTGCATTTTTAAACTTGCAAAGTTAGTTTACCATCGTCTCGAAATACCTACATGTTTAGAGTATAATGTATGGCCACAAGTGTTGCCTGCTCTATTTTAAAGCAAGCCGTCGATAGTCATGGTTGACTTATACCATGAAACGAGCAAACTATTTCAGTTGATTTTGCAAGCAAAATACTTATTTGTATTCGTTTTTTTATTTATCCTGTTATTTTTGCCCATGATGTTTTTGTTTCTAACTTTATAATAAATACGCAATACGTTACGAACTCAGAAGATATTGATCATAATTAGTGATTAAAACAATAGTGAGATAAATTATATTAAACCATTTTAATGTCACCACATTATTACCTCAATCTTAAATCCACACATGCATGTACACGAGATAGGTGACCTTGAACATACTAATAGCGTTCCAACGGTATCAGAAATCAAACATCGTATATGATAAAGTTAGGAACTACGAACTATTACTTGTGTATTTAAACTCCTCAGGCTTGGGGTGGGGTAAATTTCGTAACCAATAACATTTGTTTTTAAATACATATAAACATCGATCGTTATAATTGAATAAAAAGCTTCATTTATGTAGGGCGTACGCTTGGATTTTCACAACGGTCCACTCGCGCAATACGATGCATGATGCTGAAAGATCCGAATAATGTTATTCTGACGGTCAAACAATGTAAACCCACCACCACCTAATATTACTACCACATGATTTTGTTTTAGATATTTCAACAGTTGTAGTTCAAATTACTTCATTTTGAAGTTACCTTATAGTGCCTTTATTTTTCAAGGATTGCACGAAATAATCGAATATGACAGTAAAGATAGTGCACAAGTCTCGTTTGCTGACTGATCGTCTATATGTTATAAGATGTTTACAAATTTTAAATATAATTTAAACATTCAAACATAAAATCCGAAATAAATATATTTGTTTTGCCGTTCTTATGCGAAATATAGATAAATGTATATTACAAATCCATCTCTTATACATGTATACATGTATACCCGTGTTAACATAATTATATTCTCTGGCTAAGTTTCATAACTGCCGGTTGTTTATTGTAATTATGCGTAATGATACGTTCATGCTTAATAATCTTGCCCATTAAAATATCTGTGAAACTATGCCGAAAAATAAATATTGAGCTGATTCATTTGTTGTTATTTTTTTGCAATTAAGAGCAATGTTCTCAAATACTGTATTTTTCTTATTTTTTAAGTGGTTTCTATTTGAATGTTTTATCATTTTGAAAAAGATACTCTTTTAACTACCTTACGCTTGTTTACAAGCTTCGGTGTCTGGCATTTATTACTCATAGTAATGGCGGACGAAACATCTTGATAAATTCTACCAAATTAAGTAGCAAAATTCATTTCCTACAAAAAAGGTGAGAATTTAACACGTTTTAAGTGGATGTTCTTTAATGCAGCCACGTGAAGCGTCTTTTGAATCCGATCATACAATTATGTCGGCTTTCAAAATAATGATAGAAAAATTGAAAGAACACTTTCAAACCGTTGTAACATAACAGTAAATAGTGGTAATCTATACGATGTCGGCAAAAATTGAATATGAGACCGTGCATCTAAATTAAATAGAATGCTGTACAACTTGGGTACCTATTTTCGGGTAAAGATTATAAGCTTTCATTTGTCTTTTATTTAGGGCATTTGCAGTACTCTTCTTTACAAAAATCGACTGACAAATGTGTTATAATATGGTGTAAACATATCATGAATATGTTCAGTACAAATATTAGGTTTTTTTGCATTGCATGTAGTTTTATGGAATACAAATTGTGTGTACAAATAAAATATTATGATTTCGAAAATTAACACGTTATATATATTATAATAAAATAAATACTGGTAATGATGGACCAAAGCGATCATATTGGTTCTGTCAATAGCGGTTGATTGAGATACAAAATATGGACCATTGTCTATGAAAACGGGGTTTAATATACGATTGTAAAGTGTCGTCCCATATTAGCTTGCACAGCCTAATATTGGACGACACTTTACACACATGCATTAAACCCCAATTTCACAGAGCAATGCAACTATATTTGCATATTCACATGATAGTATTTGACAAGTTTTGTCAAATTGGATTCCAAGAGGAACTAGTAAAGAACTAATTTAGAAAACCTACGATTATAACATTATTTAACGATATTATTAAAGTAGCCTCAGTTTCCATTGGAAATCGATTTTATCCAGTGCTTGATATTTAAATCTCCAACGATCAAACTGGTTTCATTTAAGGTCGATTTATTGGCAAAACACTAGATTACTTTACAGTGTGTTGATATAACGAAGTGTATAATTACCTAGGTAACTTATGAAAATCGATTTTGAAAAGCATTCAATGCATAGTCTTTCCACTTTACAAAAACAACTTTCAGCGAGTGTGTTTTTTTTTTAAATTTCGGACCCATGATACTTAAAAGGTTATCTATCTACTTATATAACAGTTATTATACAAAATTTCTTGTTTTTAATTGGTGCCTGGAACGACGTGAATTAGAACAATAAAATCTGTCTCAAACGTCGATTGATTTGTTATCACAGATTAAAAAGAATACATATTAACTTTTGGAGTCATATTAAAAAGCAAGTCGGTGCTAAATGCCGTGTTTGCGTTTTTTAAATGTGTGCAACGGCAACTTTCCTATATGATTATATATTTAAAAAACACGTGATTAGGATGCAATTGTATTTTAAAGCAACACTCAAACAGCGTGCATAAAATATATTTGTCAAAGATAAAATTTATCGTAAACATGTTCTTTTTCACGGTTTCTTTTTCGAGTGTCTATTGTTGTAGTAGGGGTAGCACGGTCGGGTTTCCAGTCTGCAAATTTTATCAAACAAAATAATTGAGCCGTTCTTTGCAAAAAGGGGGTTTCATGCATGTGCGTTAAGTGTCGTCCCAGATTAGCCTGAGAAGTCCACCTAAAATGGATTTGTGCAAAGAAGATACTTTATGTTAACGAAAAAAAAAACATATAATCGGAAAGAGTCGTCCCAGATAAGCCTGTGCGGACTGCACAAAATAATCTGGGACGACACTTTACGCACATTCTTTAAATTCCCTTTTTAAAGAGCATGGTCCGCCTATATATTGTTTTCTGCTGAAAGTACCTAAATCAGCTTTAATCAATGTTTAAATGAATAAAATCGATACATTTTGTAGAAACAAAAGGTTCGCCTAGCAAAAGTTGCCAATAAACACCACAATAAGCCAACGGTGGGTTCCAACAAATTAGTGTCGATAGGTTCGCACATGATGTCTTCATGATTTACTCAAGCCTTCCACCTTTTCCGGAAGATCTCAAACAATGCATATCCAATATTATCGGCGGTGTTTATAAAAACTTCAATTTACATGCCTTTTGTTCGAACTGTTTCCGAAAGGTTTTCTCAAACCAACAACAACGCATAGTGTCTCCTCACCTATTTCCTGAACACACCCTGAACGTCGATAATCCAAACTGCGTAGGATAATTCAAACTGAAGACAAAAATGGCGACATAAATAAAGACTCCAGCCATTGATTTCGAAGAACACGTTTATTTAAGTTTAGTTGTGACATAATAGACGTTTCTTTTTTGCCGGATACAATGCGCTAATAAACCCATAGCAATTTAAAACAAGTACGTCGAAATAAAATGTATGTGCTTGGAAATCTGGAAAAAGTGAATGAAATTGTCGAAAGGCTTAGGCCAAAAACAATTTTAATCGAATGTTTTCAATGTTTTAATGCTTGAACTTATATATTAAACTTTCATATATGTATGTAAAAGAAAATGATTGGGGAAAATGCTCGAACACACAATATATTCGTATTTGTTTGGGACAAGAATATACAAATTGGATAATGACCTAACTTGTGTATGGATAATTCCAAACTAAAATAAGGAATTCGCTGGATAATGACCAAACTGCCAGATTACTTTATGTAAAGATCTATGTAAAATGAACACTCTTGCAAAATATTTGGAAATTTATTTTATTGCTGACAACAAAAGCATTTTAGCACATTGTTTAACAATTATCATACACAATTATTTTGTTATCTTTTCATGTAAAACTTGTTTTTCTTCTTCTTCGTCTTGAAATGACAACTCAAATTCTTCGTCATGCCGATCGATCTCCATTCCCGTCAAAGGAGTTTTACTGAAAAATAAATATGGCATAAAACTGTATTCAAATATTGAAAATAAATAAGCATTTTCATACGAATGCCTCTATCAGTCTGGTCCTACCACGTAGCGAAATAAAGCCAATACTATGCGCCCAAGCCCCGGCTCTAAAACTATTTGCCACCACTGGCACCAGTTTAAATGAACGAATCGACGGTATTTCCCTATATTATGTAATATCAAATATTCAAAAATACAAAAAGTCCAAATTGACATACAATCGGAAGGAAAAATACGTAATTGATGAAATCGGAACGAAAAATTGTCCTCAAACAGTATTCCCACCAAGCTTTCAATAGAGTTCAAAGTCATTCCATATAGAACTCACAAGCTTTCTATGCTAAAATACCATTAAAGTCGTTTATAGTCAGTAAGCATGCGCATATCGGGGTACTGTACAATTAACTCTTAATTATTTTACTACTACTTCGATTTTCTCGCGCCGGCAAAATGGGTTACGGGGAAAACGTTTTATTATTATTAAATTACAGAATTTACAGAAGATTTTTAACTTATCACATTTTTAACGCGACATTGACGGTATAACACGTTATGGAATATACTAGCCTGTATTCAACTTTGTGGGATATACCTGTCACGTGCTAGGACTAATTTTTACTTTACCACTGACTGATTTTTCATAAGAAATAAAGTCGAGAAATCTTTAGCTTCAAAATAATGAGACCTTCAACCTTTAAATCTAGTCTTATGACATAATTTTTCGCCATCCGTATAATGAATCAGCTGATTGATGGCGTCATAAAATGACATACTTATTGCGTCATTCCCCCCCCCAAAAAAAAAATGACGATTTATTATAAACGCGACTTTATAATTGATATTTATTTATATATATATATGTAATTGAGATTAAAATTTTAAATGATATTCCTGATATAATTTGGCATAACTCTGTTACAGTTTCATTCGCTATTCTGTCAATTAACGTGTAAATAATTCAACACATAGGTCGCATTTCATGAAAATTATCATTTTCCGAAGACAACTTAAGCGTTTTTATACTACAAAACTATTAAATCATTGCAAAACTCAAAACACATGTATGTGTCAGACATTCATTATCACATGTGTAGAAAAATAACGTCCTTATAGTAACTTAATTAGCAGAAATGATAAAATAATCACCTACCTTTCAGTTTCATTTTCAGTCTCGGCCGACATTTGTTTTTTCAGTTTGAATTATCCAACTCAGTTTGGATTATCGACGTACAGGGGGTGCTGAAGTGATTAAGCAACGTCTTGGCAACCCGTTTGTCACCACCCTCAGCGGCATCAACTTCCTCGTCCTCCTCCTTACGAAGCATGGCCTCAACATGCTCGAACACCTTGTTACACAGCTCAAACAGACCGTCTGCTCTCTTCGGGAGGTTATCTACAATGCATTTAAAACGCGTTAACGTTATTTTTAGGACATAGTAAGTACACATGTTGTAATTGTTTCTTCTAATTGGTGGAGATAGTTCACCGCGGCAAACATTTACTGCATCTTACAGAAACGCGGAATTCAAAACAACCTATATTAAGCCCTAAGTGGCGTTAATTAAGTTCTGCACATAATGGATGCATTCCAATTTAATTGTATCGCAAAAAATTATTATTGCAACAGCGGCTTTTATGGGACTTTGTGGGGTCATGTTCACGTATCGAGGGATTAGTAAACAGCTCCATATAATTAAATTATTAAGTGCACATAAAAAGGGGCTGTGGGTAGGTAACTCCCAACCAGTTAATGTACCCTCCCACCAGACAGACGGATGATCAGGCTCAGGGATTCCTTGTCGGCCATCAGGTTTGCGCCTGCAGAAACAGTAAGATAGTGATAGATATAATAAAAATGATGATACTGATTTAATAAGAATGATAGAAATAATAAATAAATTATAGTAAAGTAAAATAAATAAATGAAGATAACACAAATTATGATCGATATATTCTATTTATTTTATTGAAATGTTTATAAATACATGTATTATGCTAAAGAACATTTTAATTTAATCGTAATAAAATGATAATAATACTAAAAATCATAATAATAAAAAATAATTGCAAGCAGCTTTTTTATCTTCCTTTTTTGATTTTATTTGATGTTTTTATATTACATATTATATTGGATACACTCAGAATACAAGCTTCAATCAGTTTTACACTACATGAGAGGGAATCCAAAAGCTAAGTACTATTCCGTGGCTTTCCTCCCCTCCTCATCGGCTTCCTGAAACATATGGGAGGCTACTGGCTATTTTAAAAATAATAGCTGTTTAATAGGGGGCAAGTGGTGTAAAAAAAAAGTATAGCTGTGACATAGAGGAGGAAACTGGTTATTTAAAAAAAGAATAGCTGTGATATAGAGGATGCAACTAGTTATTTAAAAAACAATAGCTGTGATATAGAGGAGGCAACTAGTTATTTAAAAAAGAATAGCTGTAATATAGAGGAGGCAACGGGTTATTAAAAAAAGAATAGCTGTAATATAGAGAAAGCAACTGTTTATTCAAAAAGAATAGCTGTAACAAAGGGGAGAGAACTAGATAATTAAAAAGAATAGCTCTAATAGCGGAAGAAACCGGCTATTAAAAAAAAAAGAATAGCTGTAACATAGGGGAGACAACTAGTGATTTAAAAAAGAATAGCTGTAATTTAGCGGAGACAACTGGTTATTTAGAACAAAATAGCTGTAATATAGAGGAGGCAACTGGTCATTTAAAAAATAGGTGTAACATAGGGGAGGCAACTAGTTATTTAAAAAAGAATAGCTGTAATATAAAGGAGGCAACTGGTTATTTAAAAAAAAACACACTGTAAGATAGAGGAGGAAACTGGTTATTTTAAAAAGAATAGCAGTAGCATTGAGGGGGCAGTTGGTTATTTTTGAAAAGAATATCTGTTACAAAGAGAAAGCAACTGGTTATTTTTAAAAAGAATAGCTGTAACATAGGGCAGAAAACATGCTGCGTGTTTGTTGCCGCAAAGGTTAGGAAACCGTTTATTTCGAAAAGAAAGCAGCAACCTAGGCGAAATAACTTTTTAAGAAACATACATGCAAGATATTAGTAAGATATTAGTAAGACACATATTTGCAAAATATTGAATGCATTTGATTATGTTGAAAGTTTATCAACATCCAACATCATGGCATTAGAACATATTGCATAAATGGGTATGTGAAATGTGACAATATGCAATATCGTCGCATTAAGGAAATTCTAGTCATTTTACTGTTTTAATACTCTCAAATTCAAAGTTCTTTTATTTCATGACATTTTTAAAGTAATGCAGCCCGGACTTGTCTTATGTATTGATCATGTATTTCGTCGTCTATACAAGAAAAAACATTATGTTTTGTTAATGTGTTTATGAACACTTTCGTATTTTTTTCCCTTTTCACGCGATTTATTACACGAATAAGTTTACTGGCTGAGAAACTATTATTCGGGTCTTACCACCAGCATTCTACCCGCCTCCATGACATGAGGGCATGCGTTCGCCAGCACCGAGTCTTCCCCTGGAAATTAACAAACAATATGTATTCAACTTTTTGTCGTGTTGCAGTGTTTGACGCTATACATAGTTTTCAGTAAACGCGTTATGTACTGGGGCATAACAATAAATATTCAGAATTGACTAATACGGAAAATATCATTTTTATCCCGACACTAGATGGTGTTGACTTAATCTACAATTTAATCATATGTGATTGTTTTTTAATCTTTTTGCGTTGTTATTTTTTTATGTCTGTATCATTGTTGTTTTTTGTCACGTCGTTGTATTGTCACTTATTATTTAATCATGCAATAAATTGAAGTATTTTTATACACAAGCAGTGATTTATTGGAAAATTGGCATTGTGCCGAACATACCATTAACTCCAACTAGCTCTGGTATAATACGCACTATCAACTTTGTCTAATTCTTTGGCCGAATAGATGTTATTTCAACTAATGCTGTATAATATGTACCATTAACTTCAACTGAATGTTGGGGAACATTGATCTAAGCGCACTACTAACACCTGAATAATACACATGGTCAGTTCATTGTCGCTTTTATGAAATCACCAAATCAGCAACCGTGTTATACGTACCTTCAACTCCGACATATTCGATTGCCGCCTCGATGAAATAAACCTCAGTAAGTCGCAGTGTATAACTAACCGTACACTCCAACTTCTTTGAGAGCCGCCTGTATGTGCTCTCCCGACTGTTCAACCAGTATTTCACCACTCTCGCACTTGGCGTTAAGAGCAGCAACAATTTTGAAGAATAAACGTTAATAAACGTTAAGGAATTCAGAGTCTGTAGTGCTTTAAATCTCGTTTAACAGCCTTCGGGTTAAAATAATACAGCACACTAGAACGACCACAATACGACAATTATAAATGAATTTTGTAACCAAAAGTGTTATAATTCCGCATTTTGATTAGTTTAAGCAATTGTTAAGTAAGGGATCTACATACGCATATTGGAAAAACATTCGACAAAAAAACTTATTAAACTTATCACTTATCTTATCGATATTAACTTGATATTTTTTAACGGTATACAACATAACATTAATGACATGCAATTTAGCAAACATCTTAATAATTTGTTATCATCAAATAAAGCCATTTTAAATCAATGTGAATTCGTCGTTCGAGCAATTTTGCTTCAACCAACAGCGGCTAAAATGGAGTTTGAAGTTTGTACAAGCATTAATATTGGGCTGTCCTAACACAGAAGAGTAACGATTTGCAAGCTATGGTTTTAAATCAACGGTTTAATGTACAATACTATGGGCGGTTGGTTTAAACCAAGACCTAAATTGAGGTATCGACTAGTACACTAAATGTTTATACCGAGAACTAGTGTATGATAATGACAAAAGGTGCTTACATTGTACATTCCATCAAGCCATATGGCCAGACTTGGCCGTCTGCACCTTCTGGTTTGCCCCCGCCCTTGTTCAGACCTTAAATGCATATTACATTGAATTATACAACTCACCTGTTGGAGACGATAATATGAACATGCGCTCGCTTAAGCTGATATGATGCCCATCGACAATACATATACAAAAGTAAAGTTAGACAAAAGGCAAGAGCTTATTGATATTTTGTGATCTTTATTATTTTCAAATACGCTGAGAAGACCTACGTGGTAATCATCACACGTATTCTGACAGATGCTTTATCGTCTTGTACATATCTGCTGCCAACATCGTTTTGGTACTAATTACTACACATATTCGGTTTAATTGTTGTTCATATTTCAAATAATATGATTCAGACACTTCATGTGGCACTAATCGCATTTATAATGCTAACAACAAATAAACACTAATTTTACGAACTGTTTATTGTGTCATTCGTTTTTTAAAACTTTTCCATAACTAATAATTAAGTCATAACTATAACCAATTTTAAGGTCAATTTAAAAAAAATGAGTGTTCTCGTATAAGTGATAATTCGCGTTTAAATATGATGCTTTGTGGTTGTTGTTTTTATTTATTTAAAAATCATGAGACTGTACAATCCATGAATAAACAAGGTAAGGTTTAAACTAAGAGCTGTTCTATATATCAATAACTCGCATATAGTTAAACAATGCAAGTATGTTTGAGTTATTTATTTACAATCATATTCTTCATTAATAAAGTCTTTTTTACTAACTCAATAACCCTGTAAAATGAAACATACGAATTTCGGTTATATTTTAACAAAACAAACTGAATACTATTTCATGTGTTCCCGATTGCGTATAATCTCGATTCAACACAATTTTCCATGCAAATTAAATTTAGAATACTTAATACGCGCAACTAAATATTGATTCTAAATTCACTTAATTATGCCAATAAAGTGTCAAAATGTAAGTTTAAACTATGAACATATAATATCCAAAAATGTTTTTGTTATTACGAACCCATTTTTTTCAATTACAATTAACATCAGCTTAGTGGTTAAATTTTAAATAATTCATACAAGCTAAAGCAATGTACCATGCTCAGCAAGTTTCTCCAGAACTCGTTCTCTCCGCAGATTTTGTGCGGGCGCTTCCGCGAGCTTGCTTTCTGCAAGAACAGCAAACAGAGCGAGTTCCAAACCCGCCAGAGTAGTCTTCATGGTTTGTGTTTCAAATCTCAACCAAGAGTGATGACACTGGGTGAAAGGTGCCCAATTTATAGCCCTCCAGGCAGGAGTGCGGTTGTTATGTTTATTCAAATACAAGTAATTTTTGAGCTTTTTGTTGATTTTCTGTTCACCCATGTCAATATTAGATTGAAAAATACTTGGACCTGACAGAGGCCTGAAATGGATAACACATTTACATCAAAAAAAATATTGTCAGTATGCCGTATGCGAAAGTACTGTAAACATTATAAATTCTCATTTCGCAAAATTATCTCAAAGAAGTGCAGTATTATGTATTTACTGGTATTCGCAGGAACGATAACGAACGCAATGAACCTGTGCCTCTCGTTAAGTGCATACCAGATTAGGCCCAATTTGCATCTCCTAAACTATACTTTAATCATTTAGAGTGTTTCGTCTTCTCTCATCATATGCACGTGCGAGCCTAACACATATGATTTAATTGAGACGCGTGTTTCAGGCACGAGACTTCAAATAAGATGATTGCATGTTTTATCAGACCTGACACATAAATTATGTAATGAAATTTAAGGTCATATTCCTCTATCTATGATCAAGGAAGTCAGTTGTCTGTTCATTGCCTTGGATCGTATTATGTTAAACCAAATTAACTTGGAAACGTGCCAATATGTTTTACGAAAGCCGTTGAAGACGGATATATTATTGACACAGCCGAATATCCCCTACCTATGGATCCTTGAGGCCGGTGGCAAGTTATATACATTTTACACTTTAGCACGTAGTAATATGCCATCACATTCCCATAAAGATGTATGAGTTTGTTAAATACATGTCGTTATACGATTTAAATATTGTAAACAAAGGCACACTCCCGTAACCCTGATTATTTTTAGCAGTTGCTAATTACTTGCATAAGTATGTACACGTAGTACATGTACTAGTTACCCACATTTCCTTTAATAGTACGGGTAGTTTAAGCTGAAAAACTGTATATAACTTAACTATTGTTGAATCGGCCAGCAAAGTACGCCGTGTGAACTTGAACAATATGCACTATGGCTTTCATACACTGGTCTACGAGATACCAATCAATACACTGGGATCTAGCACAATATGCATGTACACTATGAGCCAGCAGTACGTGTTCTTTGTTCAATCACATTATACACTATTGATTTTAAACAAAAACTATACAGTGTGCACATCAATCAAGCAGCAAACATTATTATTAAAATTTAAAATTCCAAGACATATCATTGCGAAAAACAAGTGTACGGAGAGGGTACACAATCAAGTAGCATAACATTCACTAGCAACTCGCCTAGTTTGCATTAAGAACGTTCTCATTCATATGAGGCACCATAAAAATGAGTGAACTATGCAATTCACTGTAAAGAGATCGTGTTTGAATGTGTGTAATGTGTCCAATGAATTGTGCTAGAAATCTATTATGAACAAACAGAGGAGTTGCTGTTGAAAATACTATAAGTTACATAATGGATATGCAACGTAAGCGTTAGGTAAAAGTATGGGAATTAAATCTAAATTTCTTGAGTCAGGGCCGTTGAATCGTGCGATAAGTTTGTAGCGATATGCTTTTCATATAATTGGACATCATCACGACGTTTTTACTTACTGAACATGCCATGAGAAATAAAAACCACTAATGTATTGTGTTTGACGTGCAAATGTGAATTTGTTGACAGTAAGTCTTTAACAGGCCTCGTTTCTACATAAGTAACTTTATTTGCTCACATTATGAAAGTATCGTAGTATGAATACATCAACCCATCAAGTATTTACTTTCTTCAGTTAGCTGCAAAAATAACATCAGCTGAGTATACATGGGACAAAAAATAATTTGCTTATTGTCTGTAAAAAGGCATACGATTTTGAAATCGGTTTGACCGGTCATTACGTAGGACGTTCGTAATTGAGTTTCGAAATGATCTGCACTCTAAATATTCTGAAACATAGGGGTTTTTAACACTATAAAGTAAAACTATTACCAAACATACATTAACGCCTGATCATGCGATGTGGGAGTTCATTTCAAAATACAGTTTGTTATGCAAACATAATGGTAATCACCAACAAAGAACGGATTCCTTTTGTTTTAATGTTAAAGCTGTCGATATATAACTATGAAAACAAATGCTTCAGGATTATGTATGAACTTGGTATATGTGTATAGTTTCAACGCTGAACGTTAAAAACAGGTCATTTTTGTAAAATAATCTAAGTATACTTAAATAAACGCATTTGTAATGCCTCTTTTTGAATGGAGCCCATGCGTTTACCATTTTAAGTCATTAAGTCATTAAGGGTTGTATATCGCGTACCTCATGATTTTTTTTCTTTTAGAATATCACGGTTTGAATTAAGGATAAACAAAAGAAATTAATGATAAAAACAAAGACTAATTGATAGCAGAAAACTATTTAGTTATATAAATAACAAACAAGTGTTATTGGATTTTTTAAATGAATTGCGATTTTCGTATAGCTTAAAATAATGTTGATGTCCAGAAACAAAGGGAACCCCACGCGAAATTTTTACAGATCGCGCAAGCTTGTTCCGCGGTTTTTGGTGGTTGTGGTGCAGTAAATTGCAAGAGATAAATAAGTTTCTTATTGAAAATAACACTTTATTCAATAAACCGACTTACAGTGCAATACTTCAATCTAAAATAATGTAATGGTATTTTACATCATGGTTTTCAGAAGCATATAACCATGCAATACAATTGTTTGATTTTCTACTTATTGACCTACATCACACACTGCATGGACAGCAGAGTTAAAATTCGACAGGCAATTGTTCACGGTACACTGCAAATCGTGACCATACCAGCTGAGTCAATCACGATTTCGATCATCTATTGTTTGCATGGTGGACAATGCCTTCTTCTCATAATGGTTGTATTAATTAAATATGTTATAAGATATTTTCCATTAAAACAAGTTTCAAGTAATTCAGTCGTAACAGACAACAAATATATATATAATAAATTGTTCATAAATATGACATTACGAAGCGATGAGATACTTATTCCTTTTACCAGCCCTTCAAGCAGCCCCACCTTATGATATCTAATATACTTTGAAATTTGCCAACACGTCGAAGGGTTGCTGGATTGAGTTGCTATACAGGAGATTAGTTTATCATACTCATCATCCTTTGGTTCAGTTCGAAAGAAAGTCAATGCTCATTGTTTCTGTCTTCATTTAAGTATGCTTAACTTCCAGACCCAAATAAATGCTCTTCTGCGTCCCCGCTTTGATTACACAGTTGGCTTATACGTGGGTTCTTGGTTCTTTTCAAAGCAATATCTGCGATCTACAAAACGAGATGGAAGAATAAGACAATACCAAAACTAAATTTTCAGTAGGAAATCAGGGGGTATTAAGAATACAAGCGTATTCCATAGGTTATGTTAGTTCATAAACATAACAAAATTATATGGGGAACAATTAATGCGGTCTTCTGTTGCATGCATTCCTTGTTTTTATGTACAATTTCTTGACGCTTGGAACTTAGTTTGAGCGACTGTGGTCCAGAAAATAGAAACTGATTCTATCAAGCACACATATTCTAAGTCCGTGTATTTCAAAACTTAGCAACAGATCTGGTTAAATATCACTTCTGAATAAGATAATGCCAGAGAACCTTATTATCTTAGGTTATGCTAAAATAGGCCAACCTGTAAGCTGTATTCCTTTGAAGGTCATTGGTCAGCTAAAAAGGATAATATAGCTTAGATAGCTCTATAAGATAGAGGTCAAGAACAACAAGTTGTCTTTCACATATTTCCCCATTACCACTTTACCTTTTTTGATTTTGCAGACTACCCAAAATCCTTTATTTTGCATACTGACACCTTCTTCTGGATTAGGGCATGTATTTTTTTAAGTTCTGGACTTCTGTATGCCAAGACTTTTATTGTCACAACTGAAGTTAACATTTTAACGTGTATTATGTCTAACATATATCTTGCTCTATCAGTAATGGTATTCCGACTTCGTCAGGATAGGAGAGTAAATCACAAAGCAAACCCGATCAAAAACGACGCCCATTAGGCCACTTCATGTCGCACATTTTGTAGTAGGTACTCATATTACTTCAATTTTCAGTTTTTTGAGTTTGTTATTGTATCTCCGAAAATAGATGCATGTAAAATTGAAAGTATGTTTTTGTTTATCATATTGAATATTAATATAAAGAGATTCATCATGCACTTTCAGGTAAAGAACATTCTAGCATTTGCATTTAATAAAAATTAATTCCAAGCTTATTTTCTCATCATGATAAAACATTTTTTTTAAAGCAAATGCAGAACATAAAATCGATTTATTTTCTTTAATCCTTAAAATTATCTTAAATGTAACCAGTGTTAAAAGGCAGACCGTTTAATAGAGCAATTGTTCAACTTTATTTGCGCAATATATTTGTCGAAATGTATTTGAAATTCAAAAGAAAACAATATATTTGTATTTTTAATAAATATACATATTTTATAAAAAAACTTGTGTTGAAACTGATGAAAGTCTCTTGTTTTATTTGTTCACTTTTCGTTTCCTTCAATAACATGCAATTTCAATTTATATTATTAGAAAACCATATTATTAGTGTTTCAGATGTTTTCAGTTCATCAAGTTTCTATACGTTAAAACAAATATTTTTCGTCTTTTCATTATGTAAATTGTCATAACTAAGGCGGTTGGAGCATGGGATACAACTCGCAGTTATATTTAATAAAGGATGAACGCAGTAACTCCACTTAAAATGTTTGTTTATATAGTACTGTTTCTTTGTGTGCATAATTCATTCCATTACCCAAATCCACTACACTTGTGTTGTTACATGAACTGTAAAATGATGCCAATATGATGTTTTGCAATGACATTCGTGTAATTGTGTTGTAATTGTCAATAAACTATGATAACATTGCATATTTAAGTATTTCTAAACTTAAACAATAAATTTGTAAATTATAAGACGACTTCGCATACCGCCAGCCATACACATACGCATTGTACCGGAATTCGTAAAATGGGAAAGTGTATAACCAATCGAACGTGTTTGTTTGTTTTGTTGTTTTTTATGCATGCCATTTTGCAATGGCCTCCATGGCGTAGTGGATATGGTGTCCGCTTAGCGACCGGTATTTCATGGATTCGATCCCCACTGCGAGCATTCATCAGAAGACAAAAATTACTTGTTGTACCCAGCTAACGGCCTCGAGATTGTTTTAATAAGTCTTAGGCTTTTCATTAAATTGAGCTTAAAATTAAAGGTTTACACCTATGATTGTGATGATTAAATATAGCTCTTATGTTAAATAACCAACTGCAGATTGCATAAATGCAATAGATTTACGGCTTGACGTCTGCTTATGGCAGCCCCTTTTTGTATGCGTTTAATTGTGAGCGATCAATACAACATGCAAAATATGATTTGGATATCGTATCCTAACTTTGATTCGAAAAAAAATAAATAATCCACTTTTTTGAGGGAAATGTTTAAAGTTATACTCAAGAAAATAATTTTAATTACGAGAAACTCTTACATTCAATACCGCAATAAGGTGACTCGATTCCCTTTCAGGAGTCGGTGCATCATCGTTATTTCCATTGCCATCTGAATCATACCTTTTAGGAAATAAACTGGCGAACTTATGTGGCAGGTATACATTTATTTTAAGGATAGATGTTTGGGTAACTTTTAGATAAGTGCATTGCTTTCCTTTGCGGTGGTGAAGTTTCTTTGCTATTTACAAGGAAATATCATTATTTGTTTCCCAATAAGCTTTATATAATCATGTACGAACATATAATCGCATTTCTGGTGTAAATACACTGCAGAACGTAGCGTCTTTGTTTTGCAAAGTTGATGGCTACATTTGTTCGGAAACATTAAGAGGGGATAATTTCATTAAACACCGTTACTAAATAGCATATATGTTAGTCATTGGCTGGCTGGGAAACTGTGTTTACTAGCATTATTAGTAGTAAATAGTTATTATTTAACTAAAGTGTAATTGTAAAGTTATAACAAGTTTTTATTTCATTTTACAACAAACATATAACATAGTTTTTTTACTTATTTCTTCATCAAGTCGTAAGCCTATAATTGAAGATGAATGTAACTCGATTTGAAGGCTTAGGGACAATACAAATGAATGTACGTAATGCGTAGTGCCAAATAAAAACATGAATGTACACACGTCGTTTTCGTCTATAAGAATTTTCAAAAAAGCTAAGGATGTTTTACTGAATCGACAGAATTACTCTCTTACAATACATAGTTGAAGGAATCTACTCCCAACGTGGTATTCCAATCGGCATATTGGAACGTATACACGGCGTATTGGTACAGCTACAATCTTTTATCATAAAAGTGACCCTCATAATACTGAGAAATGGCTGTGAATTATTAAAATAATGTCGTACATTGTAGTTCATTTAAGTATGACATTGCGATACACTGTATTAATAAGTTTAAATATTATTATTAGAATAAATATAAGTATAAGTTTAATAATATTGATAAGAAAGTATTAGTATTATTAGTAATATTTGAGTCAGTATTAATTTTAGTATTAATTTAAGTATTTATTTTAGTATTAGTATAAAACACTAAGTATTAGATTTTGTATTATAAATATATTAGTAAAAGCATAGGCATGCATAATAACAGTAATCATTATAAATATAAATCCAATATGAATATAATTATAATTATACTACTACTACTACTACTACTTATAATAATACTTATAATAATAACATCGAAATACTACTACTACTATTACTACAACTACTACTACTAATAATAATAATAATAAAAATAATAATAATTATACACAAAATTATATTAATAATAATACATGTTTAAGTAATACTATTTGTCATAATAATACTGATAATAATAATAATAAGTATTCTTACTATTAGTAGTTGTAGAAGAATTCCCTTTATTGTTCGTATTAGTTCTTTTTATTTTATTATATCATAAGTAGTATAGTCTAAATATTTGCTTAAAACCAAAGTTGTTAATTCTACAAACACAATCTTCATTTAAAAGCAATTAGAAATTTTGGCAGAAATGCTTTATTTTCATCACATTTGCCAAGCGCTCTTTGCATCAAAATTATTAGATAGATATCACCACAGCAGGTTTCAAGAACACAGTGTATACAACTGCAAAATCAGCAATCTTCAAAAGGTTTTTGAATGTAGATGTATTTAAAGGCTCTTTTATAAAATTATTGCGCAGCGTGATTTGCGTTTGAGGTATTAATGTTTTATAATGTAGGGCACAATACACATTAACAATATTAACAATAACCGAAACTAGTTTTGTTTTACTTAAAAAAAGTAAATAACCTCGATATATATTAGCACATTGTGTCTGCACTGTATATTTTTAAGCTGATCATGGTTTATTTGAGGGTATCAGTCTATTTAAACATTGTACGCGATTTGCCCATTTTTGTGCGTATGTGTTGCAGTTATAACAAATGTCGTTCCGATAAATGATCAACATATATACAGTGAAGACGTTTGTGAATAATGCAAGCATTAATGTAATGTAAGCCATCTTAAAAACGTTCGCATATTATACTATACTTTTAGTACAACATCAATAATAAATAAACCACTCAGCACAATTCGTTGTTATAAAGAGAAATGTACAGTGTGCGCATGTTACACGCACCCAATATTTATCCCAAACTGCACGTGGAGGAAAAAATAAAATGATACAATTATAAACTATCTTGATTATTATTTATAACACTTCAAATAAGGTCGTATCGATTTTTATAGTGATACAACTTAAAACGTCAGAACACTAACTTAAAACGTCAGAACACTAATACCATGTTTGCTTACACATACAAGTGTATATGTCCAATTCTCACCGCGGGAAATCTTCATAATAATCTTGAATGTAAGGAGCGCCGGTTCAATATACTATTTTTAAAAGAAAATATTGCTTCGCGCATAGATATCATAAGGTTATTCTTGTGTTTATTATTATATACTTTTGTTTTTTTAAAAACCATCCTTTGTGAAATATGTGTTGATATATATGAACTGATAGAAACATAAATCATATTCCAACATAAAATATCCGTGCATGTACTAAACACACTATTTGTATTAAGTGGGAGTGTTTTACCATTTAGTGCAATCCTTTCTGGTCAGAAAACGAATATGCAAACATATAAAACACACGTAAAGTGTGGTGTGTAGATTGTATCATTTTGTTGAAATACTTATGTAATTAAATATGAAAATGACTACTTAAAGTGATATTATGGATATTTGTACTGTGGAATTGAGCTGAAAAGAATTAACTGGTCAAAAAAGTTAGTTAAAATATGATTACTGACCAATATCTGCAACTCATCTTGCTTCCAGTTGTTTATAAAAAATATATATTATATTCGATAGTATACATGACTGGTGAGTCCTGTAAGCCGAAATGATCCGTAAAACTAAATAGTGTCTTTGTATCATATGAACGAATCTGCATCAAAACGTCATTTTGATTCACATCGTCAGTTGTCAAAAGGAAAGTACGGTTGATATTCAAATGTATTATTTTTCTCTTTCCGGGCTATTGTTTTAGTATGTTGCATTAACAAATATAAGTGTATATGCAGTGAAAACACCAACAATAAACAACAGTTGCGATAGACACCTATAAACTGTGAGATGCCCATAATATCACTTTAATAATAATTCGACACATTTATTATGCGCACATTTTATAATTCTCAAAAAATTTACGACGAATTATTCTTTACAACTGGTCGTATGAAACTTTTTTCTGTAATGTTTCATATATGTACATGTATAGAAAACACATGCAAGAGCTATTTAATATCCAAAGCATCGTTATAATTTTACACGGTATTTATACTGCAAAATTTCTTTCCAACACTTTCCTTCAGACAACCGCGACGGTCCTCAGCCTCACGTTTTGCATGTGTGAGAATGATATTAGATTCCGGTATATATGCAATAGCATAACTGAAGCAAGTTTTCCGCGAATATATGCTTTATCAGGCAAACCGTAAATACGGCGATTCACAGGGAGTTTGAGACAGATTGCCGGTTGATGAGGTACTATACGGATTAATGAACGAAAGATCATACCACATGCAAAACGTAAAAATTAAAGACGGAAAAAGTCGAACGAAATACAAGTCCCAAATACATTAAATACCGTTCGCATTTCAACAAAACAGACTTACCCGATTAATTTGTGAAATAAATAAATGTTTGCTCTTTTATTATTTGCCGGACATTCGGACCGGCAACATAGCATTTTCAATCGGACCTGTCTTAAAAACGTCGGTCAGGTCCGATGGTTCGACACTTTTGAGAATGTCTGCT
The DNA here is from genome assembly GCF_020536995.1 of Dreissena polymorpha. NCBI lineage: Eukaryota > Metazoa > Mollusca > Bivalvia > Myida > Dreissenidae > Dreissena > Dreissena polymorpha. The sequence continues at coordinate 190,482,759 of NC_068355.1, read as the reverse complement.
CGTGGCATTGGAGATGCCCTTGTAACTTATAGAAAGAAGTCGTATCATCAAAAACAGGAAACATTTGCATATCTCTTTGTTAATGTTCGCATGTTTGGTCAAAAAACACTTAAAATTGCCGACATTTTCGACAATGTTACTGCACGCCATGTGCGTTTATACTTGATTACCTGCCCTGAAAATAAAGCCCTAAGGAGTTAAAAACGATAGGGTCGGCGGGGTTATGCTAGGTAGGGTCGGGTTGCCCGAAGCACAGAATTTATTTTGTTTGGCCTGAGCTGCATATTGGTTTATGAAATAACATCTGTGCATGTTAAGTACAAAATCGTTATTATGAATTGACAGGTTTAATATAACATTGACCAACACGTTTAATGATTTAATATGAAATGGTTTGATTGAAGTAATTTTCATGCTTTTTTGGACAAGGAACCAATTAAACGCCTGATTAAAAATTAATGAGAATGAAATGTATCTGTTGAAAACCTTCACATCAAATCAGGAAGCATAGTTTGTTATAGATTGTAGTATAAACCTTTTTTGGTGACTGGTTCATATCACCCATGGTGCTGTTGTTTTCAGGAGAGCAGGAGCATTGATATCGAGTTGACGCGGCAATGGCACCAGTCGGACTCCAGGAGCCTCAGTCCAGGACAACCCTTCCCCTCCCCTGACCCCTAGCTACTCCCCTTTGATCTCCTGCCTCAAAGCTTCATTGAACAATACCGGTCTGCTCGAATATCTGAGCATGTTGAGTTTTCTCAAGCTGTTTTCAACAACTGCAATGTCCTTGTTGATTGATACGCACTCGAGCCTGAGTAGTTTGTTAAGCTCCAGTGCCGGGGATGGGACAAGTATTGCAGACACGCGGAGTAAAAGCAGTAGATATGGTAACACTAATAGTCACTGACTGTGGACATCACAACGAATATTATGAAGAATAAAATGTTGGATAACTTGTTCTATGGTTTATGGGACTAACAGAGCCACAGAGAATTATGGGAGAAAATATATATAAAATTGAAGAGTTAAAGATTGAAACATAAGCTATTCAATGGGGCTACTTTTCATTTCGATAGTAGTAGCATTATGAACCATCCTGGTTTGACCTCTCAGGCCATTAAAATGTCCAAAGTGAATGTGATTTGACACATTTCTGACAAAAACAAACTTTTTTATGAACGCTCATAGCACAATGAATACATCGGGCATGGTTCAGGTGCCAATTCTGCCCATCATTGTTAACAAGGTGCTTAAGGTGCACCCATCAGGGTTTGTTACGAGCACTTCACACTTCAAGCCAAAACGGCCTCGCACTGAGTTGATGCTTGAGAAGGCGTTGCAAAATGACAGCAGTTTGATATGTGGTCCGGTATGCCCTTTGACTCTCAACACAACGTTAGTTAGAACTCAAATACGGCCCTTAGCAATTTCAGCGAGGCTAGAATGTCGTCTCAGCTTCTTGAGCTTCGGGTGAGTCCTTACAGTGTTATTTATTTGGCAAATTGGGGCTGATAATTCAGTCCCATTCCTAATCTCAAAACTTCTATATTTTAACATAATTACTGGCTAAAATTCCCACAGTAAACGACACTTCACATAACTAGTCCCTAGTTCTAGCACATTTCTAAGTCTTTTAGAAGAATAACTGGCTTAATTTGCTTATTTCACTTAGTTTTATTACTATTTTGAAGTTATTGTTCTTATAAAAAATTGTACATGTTGTTTATTTTACTTATACTGTAAAACCATTTATTTTCGTTAGCACAAAAAGTGTCATTTAAAAAAAAGACTTTCATCAGCACTTAAATTCATTCATTTCTGATTTTGAAAAAAAAAATGTGTCAGTTAATACCCTATTTGTTTGTAGTACATGTCCGCGATAAATTGTGTTGGGGAAAAAGGGGAAAACCCTTGAGAGTAACTTGCAGGAGGTAGACCATGTTTAGCACATTGAATTAACTAGTCTTTTGTTATCATGTGATATTTTACTTTGTTTGTATAGGTCCCTGTTGTAACTGGCCCTTTTAACTGTATGCGATTAAGAAGTTCATTGTTGTAAAATTAGCTGATTAGTGGGACCGAATAACTGTTTACATACCATTTTTCTAATGTTCATATATATCCAATAATCGAATATAATTACATAAATAAAAAAAAAATTCTGGCCATTTGTGACAGAAAGTTAAACTAAATCATACAATAATGTCAATGCATTAAACAAATTTGAATTGATACATAAAAAATTAGATAATAGTAAATGTAGGTAAATGCAAACAATCAAACACAAATAAATAGTTTTTTTATTTCTTTGTAATAAAAGCGCAGAATCTATATCAGTCCGGTGTTGATCAAACAACGTCATCTTTTATTTTTTATTGTCTTTGAACTGGATCCGCCATTTGCTAACAACACCCCTGAAAAACGCACAATGGATTATAATACAGTTGTTAACAATTAGCGCTAATCATAACTATTCTACCTAATTGAAGTTGATGCTTTTGATACAGCTTTTGGTTTGTAATTGGCTTTAAAAAGTTGATGACTAATTTGTGTACAGTTTTGAGAAGTTTGGGACTTAATTTTTCACAACATGAGGGGGCCAAAGCCGCTTCACAAGGATGAGACAAAAAAAGCCCTGTGATTTACTTTATGTTTGTGGGGTGTGGGGGTTTGGGTACTATTTTTACTGAAATATTTTGTTTTCCTTGAACATATCAAATAAAGTTAATGTTCGCATTTACTTGGAAAAAATCATGTATTTGTATTGGTTACTGTGACAATGTGGAACTTTAGGCGTCTTCAAATACGGGCAAACTAGTTTTGCCAGCTGTTAGTCGTTCAGGGCAAGTGGCCTGTAACAGAATTTATACTCCCATGTGAATGTGAACAGCCATTTATTTCCCATTGTTGAAAGAACACATTCAATGCATTTCCTTCAATGCTAGTGGACTAGTAAATTGAGCACTGAACCTGAACATGTCAGCAAAAACGCATGTAAAATAACAATTTGATGGGTTTGTGCAATTAAGTTTTATGCAATAAAACAACCCATTTTTTCCACACACACACACAAAGTCTACGAATTTTACAAATGTCATTTATAATCACACTAATTATTCCCAATTGAAGTGGTAAAGGGACTTTATCCAATTTGGCCAAAAAATTGGCTGGTGTATTATCCGGTACTAGTAATGTACTTGTTTAAAAGACTGACTGGGCCAACATATTTCATATTGGTTTGCTTAACGTTACAGCAACTGCTCAGCACAGAAGACAACTGTCTGGTGAAAGGCTCAGCCGTATCAAAGTTCAGTGATGTTGGGGGATGTTGCTGTTCCATGTCTGAGGATCGCATCATAAAGGATACTTTAGCTGACACTTACAAGGGTGAGAACTCTAGATATGTACCAGCAGTGAGTTATTGACCTTAAGTTACTGTTTAATTAATTTAGCTGACACTAAATAGGGAGTGAATTTTAGATCTGCAACAGCAGTGAGTTTTTGCCTTTTAGTTGCTATTAAATTAATTAAGCTGACACTATAAACAAGGGTTAGAACTGTAGGTCTGCACAAGCTGTCTAATTATGTCTACCACTGTTTGTTATCTGTTGATTTACTTTTGAATTGTGTGTTTTTGCAACTTTGGGCAGACATAAATATTAAATGTTCAATTTTTGCCCCTCATTTATTGAAATATATTTTTACAATAAAACATCTTTGAGGCATTGTAAATGCTACGTGATTTATTGAATAAGTACAATTAGAAAACAATTTACATTGTTAAGAAGTTGATTTTCCATTCTTTTTTTTTTGTTGTTATGCAGGAAAGGACTGGCTTAAAATATAAATGAGCCATGCTGTAGGAAAATGGGGCTTAATGCATGTGCGTAAATCGTTATCCCATATTAGCCTGTGCAGTCTGCACAGACTAATAGGGACAACACTTTCTTCTTCAAAGGTATTTTTCGTTGAAAGGAATTTTCCTTTTTATATAAATCCAGTCTAGTCAGAAATTGTGTTCCCTGATTAGCTTATGTGGACTTCACACGCTTATAAGGGACGACAATTTGAATATTGATGAGGCCAAACAAAAAAATTCTGTGTTAAGGGCAACGGTGTCAAAAATGCTAGGTAGGGCAGCGATTGAGTTGTTGTTTTTTTTGTTTGTTTTTTTAACCCCAAGACTCTAGGTTTTGCAACGGTGTTCCTACTGCCTACTTTTTTGAATCCATAACAAACTATGATACTAATATATCTTTATTTCGAAATAATTTCAAGTTCAAACATTTATTGTATTAATCATGTGTTTCATTTTCAGTTGTAAATTGTAAATAATTATTGAAAATAAATACATATTGTCATTCGTATTTTTTCAGTGTATGTTATACATTCAGTGCCATTCGAAAAAAACAATACTTAAAAATATACATATAAATGGAAAGTCCTACATGTTTTTTTATTTATTTATGATACAACAATATTTGATTAATTTAATACTTATTATAGTTTACTGTAACTATTCCTCTTCCATGGTTTTAATAATATTTTTGGACTGCCGAAGGAGATTGATTTCATTAAAATTGTGTCAGATTAAAATATGCCAATGCTTAACTTCATGAAATGTGTAGACATCAAACACTAATATTTTTTAGAAAGTTAAGTTATTACATAGAAGTTAGGTCATCAAATTATATATGATGCACATTAAACTGCAAATGCTACTTTCAATGTGGTTGCATATTTTCTCTGTGGCATTTTCATGTGTCAGATTTAAAAAACAACATTTCAAATACTTAAATGTTAATACAATGTATTAAGAACTTAAGAAGTAACTCATTCGTTTAAAAAAAATAGTTAAGACGAATTTCCCACATAAATGCTATTACAAATAACAAAACATTTGAATAACTTAATATTCAGATGTTTTCAATAATTTGCAGAATTACCCCACCCATTAAAATTCATCGTGTCCGTTTTACAAACCTTCATGTTTTGAAAGTGCTACTTCAATCATTCCATCCTGGCGCAGACATTTCCAAAAGTATTTTTTGAAACTTAAAAAACTTGCAGGACCTGACTGGGATTCATAGGACCAATACATCACATCACTGACTCAAATAAATTGACATACTGATAATTGGAAAACCGTCAGATACTGATCAGGTGTTTTTCCTTCTTTAGCAGCGGCCTTATGTGTTGGCCCCTTTCTCCAAGGGAAAGGTCTCTTCCCCCAACTTTATTTCTTTAAAATAGTGCAAATCAAATTTCCCAACTTTTTAAGTTAACCTTGGAAAAAATCCCTGCTTTCTTCTTTGTGTGTATATTTTCCCCTCTAAAATTGAAGGCCAGACGTTTCCACCACATTAAGAAAAAACGCATTGCTGATAGTTAATGTAAGTAATTTTTACAAAAAAATCACATTTATACTTTTAAGATATCAATAAAGTACCTCAAACAACAAAACACATGCTGGATATCGATAACATAATAAAACAGACTAAGATTAAAAAGCGCAAAGCAATTCTCGGTTTTACGAAAGTTTCATTGACAATTTCCCGTACGCGAAATTATGTGACAACTCAGAATTTTGCTACAGAAGTCAATAAACTTGCCACAATGATATATAAATCAACGAATATGCATTATTATTCGTAAATTTTATGGGGTAACTAACAATTTATGCCCCAGTTACAACGATCTGAGTTGCAGAATGTGTATTCGTTTGACTGTAAAAACTATTGACACTGAAGTTTTAGCTGTGCATGCGCAAAACATTTTATGAATGTTAGCAAAAATACGACGTAGTGTTTACTGCTCATATTTCTTTTAAGCCCTCTTTTATTTTCAGATTTGAATTCTTTGAAATAAATAAATGTTTGCTCTTTTATTATTTGCCGGACATTCGGACCGGCAACATAGCATTTTAAATCGGACCTGTCTTAAAAACGTCGGTCAGGTCAGATGGTTCGACATTATTGAGAATGTCTGCTGGTGGCATCAGAGATGCCCTTGTAACTTATAGAAAGAAGTCGTATCATCAAAAACAGGAAACACTTGAATATCTCTTTGTTAATGTTCGCATTTTTGGTCGAAAATCACTTAAAATTGCTGACATTTTCGACAATGTTACTGCACGCCATATGCGTTTTTACTTGATTACCTGTCCTGAAAATAAAGCGATAAGGACTTAAAAACAATAGGGTCGGTGGGGTTATGCTAGGTAGGGTCAGGTTGCCCGAAACACAGAATGTATTTTGTTTAGCCTGAGCTGCATATTGGTTTATGAAATAACATCTGTGCATGTTAAGTACAAAATCGTTATTATGAATTGACAGGTTTAATATAACATTGACCAACACGTTTAATGATTTAATATGAAATGGTTTAATTGAAGTAATTTTCATGCTTTTTTGGACAAGGAACCAATTAAACGCCTGATTAAAAATTAAAGAGAATGAAATGTATCTGTTGAAAACCTTCACATCAAATAAGGAAGCATAGTTTGTTATAGATTGTAGTATAAACCTTTTTTGTGACTGGTTCATATCACCCATGGTGCTGTTGTTTTCAGTAGAGCAGAAGCATTGATATCGAGTTGACGCGGCAATGGCACCAGTTGGTCCTCAGGAGCCTCAGTCCAGGACAACCCTTCCCCTCCCCTGACCCCTAGCTACTCCCCTTTGACCTCCTGCCTCAAAGCTTCATTGAACAAAACCGGTCTGCTGGAATATCTGAGCATGTTGATTTTTCTCAAGCTGTTCTCAACAACTGCAATGTCCTTGTTGATTGATCCGCACTTGAGCCTGAGTAGTTTGTTAAGCTCCAGTGCCGGGGATGGGACAAGTATTGCAGACACGTGGAGTAATAGCAGTAGATATGGCAACAATTATAGTCATTGACTGTGGACATCACAACGAATATTATGAAGAATAAAATATTGGATAACTTGTTCTATGGTTTATGGGACTAACAGAGCCTCAGAGAATTATGGGAGAAAATCTATAAACAATTGAAGAGTTAAAGATTAAAACATAAGCTATCCACTGGGGCTACTTCTGGTTTCGATAGTAGTAACATTATGAACCATCCTGGTTTGACCTCTCAGGCCGTTAAAATGTCCAAAGTGATTGTGATTTGACGCAGTTCCGACAAAAAAAACAACTTTGTTTTGAACGCTCATAGCACAATGAATACATCGGGCATGGTTCAGGTGCCAATTCTGCCCAACATTGTTAACAAGGTGCTTAAGGTGCACCCATCAGGGTTTGTTACGAGCATTTCACACTTCGCCAAAACGGCCCCGCACTGAGTTGATGCTTGAGAAGGCGTTGCAAAATGACAGCAGTTTGATGTGTGGTCCAGTATGCCCTTTGACTCTCAACGCAACGTTAGTTAGAACTCAAATACGGCCCTTAGCAATATCAGCGAGGCTAGAATGTCGTCTCAGCTTCTTGAGCTTCAGGTGAGTCCTTACAGTGTTATTTATTTGGCAATTTGGGGCTAATAATTCAGTTCCATTCCTAATCTCAAAACTTCTATATTTTAACATAATTACTGGCTAAAATTCCCACAGTGAACGACACTTCACAGAACTAGTCCCTAGTTCTAGCACATTTTTAAGTCTTTTAGAAGAATAACTGGCTTAATTTGCTTATTTCACTAAGTTTTATTACTATTTTGAAGTTATTGTTCTTATAAAAAATTGTACATGTTGTTTATTTTATTTATACTGGGAAACCATTTATTTTCGTCAGCACAAAAAGTGTCATTTAAAAAAAGACTTTTACATCAGCACTTAAATTCATTCATTTCTGATTTTGAAAAAAAAATGTGTCAGTTAATATTTGTTTGTAGTACATGTCTGCGATAAATTGTGTTGGAAAAAGGGGAAAACCCTTGAGAATAACTTGCAGGAGGTAGACCATGTTTAGCACATTGAATTAACTAGTCTTTTGTTATCATGTGATATTTTACTTTGTTTGTATAGGTCCCTGTTGTAACTGGCCCTTTTAACTGTATGCGATTAAGAAGTTCATTGTTGTAAATTTAGCTGATTAGTGGGACCGAATAACTGTTTACATACCATTTTTCTAATGTTCATATATATCCAATAATCGAATATAATTACATAAATTAAAAAAAAAATCTGGCCATTTGTGACAGAAAGTTAAACTAAATCATACAATAATGTCAATGCATTAAACAAATTTGAATTGATACATAAAAAAATTAGATAATAGTAAATGTAGGTAAATGCAAACAATCAAACACAAATAAATAGTTTTTTTATTTCTTTGTAATAAAAGCGCAGAATCTATATCAGTCCGGTGTTGATCAAACAACGTCATCTTTTATTTTTTATTGTCTTTGAACTGGATCCGCCATTTGCTAACAACACCCCTGAAAAACGCACAATGGATTATAATACAGTTGTTAACAATTAGCGCTAATCATAACTATTCTACCTAATTGAAGTTGATGCTTTTGATACAGCTTTTGGTTTGTAATTAAATTTGATTTTTATTTAAATCAGAGCCCAGATGTTTGCAAAAAATAATGACGCTGTATATTGCTTTTATATCCTTATGCACACAAAATCAGCACGCATGACTAGAAGTGAAACTTTATATCTATGTTTTTTCTTACAAAAGATGCCATATAATGTAGAAATCAACTAGTATTGATTCAATATCACTTACAGCGAATTGTTATCGCCCGCCATAGGCGGAGGGATATTGTTTTGGTGTTGTCCGTCAATCCGTCCGTCTTTCCGTCTGTCTTTCCGTCTGTCCATCCGGCACTTTTGTGTCCACAGCCATATCTTGGAAGTGCTTCTGGTAAATGGGGCTTAATGCCTTTGTGTTTAGTGTCCCAGATTTTTGCTAAGAAGAGACTTCCTTTAATGAAAAATACCATTTGATAAGAAAGTGTACATTTCTGTAGCCTGTGCTGACTGCATTAAGCCCTGTTTTCTCAAAACCAGGCTCCTATTTATACTTCAAGTTCACAATTTACACTTACATTAATTGTTGCTTGTGATATCAACTTGTACATATTAAATATTAAGTATCCTAAGTTTAATGTTAAAGCTAGGAACTGTTTGTTTACCAATATATTTCCATATATTTAGTTTTAACATATTCATTTAAGCTTATTTCATTGAAATCCGCATGCTTACTCCCATGTACATTTTCTATGAGTGTGAGGATAAAATCCAGAGATCATTACCTGAAAGGTCATTGAACCCAGGACCTCATCACTAAGCAGACTTTATATCCGCTCTGCAAATGCGACCTTATAAGACTTTTCTTCTCTTGCTCAGGTCGTGGGTAAACCTGCTTTTTCCAGAATCCATTTGGTTCCCAGGGCCTTTGCTGTGACCCTCTTCACATCATGCCAAGCGCCATGTTTCTCCCTGGTCAACAGCACCTTATTTATGGCGACACAATTGGCTACAAAATCCTTGACGTCAACCCAGTACTACCTTTGGGGTAGAGGTAAGGTTTAGGGTCACGTGGGTCTGAAAGTTCATGGCGATATGGACATATTTGATTAAGTGGGGCCTGTGGGCTTCGTTCCTATAAAATTTATTGTTATTGCAAGATTTGTTTCAAATAGGAAAAAATTATATAAAAAAAAATTACATAAGTTTGACTTCGATAAACTAAGTTATCATGTTAAAGAATTGCAGTGAAGGAAAACAATTGAGAATCGTTAGACTGATGATATCTAATGGCTTGTCCAATATGAAGTTTCAAAGTGTGTACATGTCTAAATATGTATGTACCCTTATTGTACAGTGAAATGTTGAATAACCCATTGGTAATTATTATCAACATATATATATTACATAAAAAAAATACCACATAAGGATAACTAGCACAATATCTATTTTTTATGAATTAAACAATAAAATAAACATGTTTTAATTATCCCCCGCCATAGGCGGAGGGATATTGTTTTGGCATTGTCCGTCTGTCCATCCCTCTTTCCTTTCGCCCGTCTTTCCGTCCGTCCGGCACTTTTGTGTCCGGAGCCATATCTTGGAAGTGCTTTGGCGGATTTCATTGAAACTTGGTATGAGCATATATATGGATAAGAGAATGATGCATGCCAAATGGCATTATACACCATTTGTTAATTACAGAGTTATGGCCCTTTGCATCTTCAAAAAATGCTTTTTTAGCTGAGTGTCAAATAGCACACTTTTGTGTCCAGAAGCATATTGGCGGTATATATCAATTCAACGAATTTTCTTGTTGAATTATTGCTGTATGAAATTGTTAGTTCTACCTTTAAATGTGAATATTTTTGGGTCTTCACAGTTTTAGTTTAACAAATGTCAGTTTGTGTGTTGTTTTTTTTATTTAAAAAAATGGAAAGAATAAATCAACGCCTGTCATGGAAATGTTTTACTTCTCAATGAATGCTGAAATAAAATGCAGTATAACTATACAATCAACAACTATCTTTCCTTGTAAAAAAATAGTAGTTTTTAATCAGCAAAGCTCACAAGGATAACCATTAAATTTTCCTTATTAGGTCCGTTACTTTTCCTGCAAGCAACAACTGGCGTGGAAATAAACATGATGATGTCATGCAGTGTAGCTAATTATTTTACCGGTTATACTGTGGAAATAATGATACTTAGTTACATCAATTTGTTTCATGGCTTCTTACTGATCCAAAACGATGTGGGTATACAATACATGGTTAGTGAATTCATATTTGGTTTCAGCAACACTCTCTGAATGTATTTATTAAGTAAAAAGTTATGTAACTGCAGATTATTTTCTTTCACAGCAATGTGCCCCTAGATACAAACATCGTCACAGATCTCTCTCCAATGGCTTGAAGCTGTTCACATCACCAAACACCGCTTCATATTAAGCTACCAGCAGTATCCATGCAACAAACCCATTATTGCCCAGCAACAGCTACATCAGCAGCAGTGGTCAATTAAGCCGTCAACCATGTTTTGGCAGCCAAGGTGCAGTAGTTTGTTGAAACTTAAGCTCAGCATGGATAGTTTTTTTTATATATTTTGTTATGGAGTTAAGAATGAAAATTGTGAATTTAAATGTTGTTTCTGCTTAATAATTGTTATTTGAGAAAGATAGTTTTCATTTTGGGTGAAAGGTGATATCGGAGGTATTTCATCTAAATATAGACTCATATTAAACCAATGCATAATCACTCTCTTTATTCATTTAAGAAACAATAATATATTGATAAAGGTACTAAGAAAGCAATATATAAAGGCAAGAATTATAAAGCATTATAACTCATGAAATAAGTAATTCAACAATAAAAATAAGAACTTTGTAAAAAAAATAACTTATTCTGAAAAAAAGTGCATTTGGAAACAAAACTTACTAGTCTTATATATGTATTTAAACTTGCTTGTATGTTTTTTCTTTACACTTAACCAATAAGTTATGTTTAACAATATATTCACACATAAATATTTCACCTTGCCTCTCTTCAACCAAGGTTGACCCACACCTCTCAGAGCAAATCAGTGGGCTTTGATGTCGCAGCACATCAACTCAAAGAGATCCATGCGAGGTCAGCCCTCACAACAGTGCCATACCATGACGTCCTCCAACTCGCCCCAATACTCACCTTGGTGTCAGTGAAAAATTCAAGGTCACATGGGCCTTGGTGGTCTTTGCAAGATTGGCATGTTGGACTGGAGTGATGGGACATCTTCCATTTCAATTAGGATCTTGTTGCAATTATTTTCTCTTTAATTAGTCATTAATGAAAATGATTGCAATTACAAAAGGAATACTTATGCTGCTATGGATAAAAATCTCCAAACATATTAACCTGAGATTGAAGTTGGACTCTTGGCTGTGTTGTGTTTATTTAGTGTTGACATTAATGGAGTTTTTAGACAAAAGTGGAATGTGGGCGCATCTGTGAAATGGTTGCCAGCACTTATTCTTAGAGGACATATGAGTTTTCTCAGAACATATCGCCTTACACAGATATTTTGATGATGTGTGATATTTTTCTACAATAAAAAATTATCATTTTCATATCCCATCCTATATTGCCTAATTGATGGTTTTGGATGATATTTGGAAATGAAGAGGTGAAAAAGAAACAAACACTTTTATACTTCATTCATATTCACATAAAGTTTTTTTTATTTAAAGAACAGCCCAATGATCATCATGACTGTGACTGTTCTTTGCTCTCAGACTCATTGTTAAAAAACAAACAAAATGACAACCTGATGTTAACAACAATGCAACTTCCTTTTTTCAGACACTAATCAACACAATCAAACGGGCCAATCAGAAAGACAGCCTGTTGCATCAGTTAGTCATACCTTGGAAGATCAGTTATAAATAAAATTTAACACATGCTACTTTCTTAGTGCCTGCATTGGTCGTGTTATAGCCTCGCCTTCTGTTGTGAACAATTACAATAATGGAAGATCAGAATTGTGGGATGGGTTGTAAACGAGTGGCATAGTTCAAAATGAAATTGCAGAATGAAAGTCATGTGGCCAAGCATAAAGTAGTTTGGCATGCCACATTGTGGCATGTGACCAGCGAATACATTTCATGTATTATGGGCATTATAATGCTGTCAATGATTTGATGTTAATGATTTTTGTAAAATGAAGTCAAAATAGGTAGTAGAAATGAAGTGAATATTACTTGTTTAAAGCACTTACATAAAGAAGAATTATTATTTTAAGCCAAAAAGAAGTAAGTCTTTGTATTGTTCATTTCTTTATATTTGTTACTACTTAAGATTCTGAAATTATCACTCTTCATTTTGATTAAGATTTTGGAAAAACTTAAATAAAGAGTTCGCATATGCTGACTTTCAGCTTAAGCAAAGCTGTTTAAACAAGGGCTGTTTGTAAAACATGCATGCCCATATGGGCTCTCCGTTGCAGTGACAGCTATTGTGTGAATATTTTTTTTGTCACTGTGACCTTGACCTTTGACCTAGTGACCTGAAAATCAATAGGGGTCATCTGCCAGTCATGATCAATGTACCTATGAAGTGTCATGATCCTAGCCATAAGCCTTCTTGATTTATCATCAGGACACCATTTTACTATTTCGGATCACCGTGACCTTGACCTTTGACCTAGTGACCTGAAAATCAGTAGGGGTCATCTGTGAGCCATGATCAATCTACCTATCATGTTTCATGATCCTAGGAATAAGGGTTCTTCAGTTATCATCCGGAAACCATTTTACTATTTCGGGTCACCGTGAACTTGACCTTTGACCTAGTGACCTCAAAATCTATAGGGGTCATCTGCGAGTCATGATCAATGCACCTATGAAGTTTCATGATCCTAGGCATAAGCGTTCTTAAGTTATCATCCGGAAACCATTTTACTATTTCGGGTCACCTCGACCTTTGACGTAGTGACCTCAAAATCAATAGGGGTCATCTGCAAGTCATGATCAATGTACCTATGAAGTGTTTCATGATCGTAGCCATTAGCGTTCTTGAGATATCATCCGGAAACCATTTTACTATTTCAGGTCACCGTGACCTTGACCGTTGATATAGTGACCTGAAAATCAATAGGGGTCAACTGCGAGTCATGATCAATCTACGTATCAAGTTTCATGATCCTAGGCATAAGCGTTGTTGAGTTATCATCCGGAAACCATTTTACTATTTCGGGTCACCGTGACCTTGACCTTTGACCTAGTGACCTGAAAATCAATAGGGGTCATCTGCCAGCCATGATCAATCTACCTACGAAGTTTCATGATCCTAGGCATAAGCGTTCTTAAGTTATCATCCGGAAACCATTTTACTTTTTCGGGTCACTGTGACCTTGACCTTTGACCTAGTGACCTGCAAATTTATAGGGGTCATCTGCGAATCATGATCAATCTACCTATCAAGTTTCATGATCCTAGGCCAAAGCGTTCTTGAGTTATCATCCGGAAACCATTTTACCATTTCGGGTCACTGTGACCTTGACCTTTGACCTAGTGATCTGGAAATGAATAGGGGTCATCTGCGAGTCATGATCAATCTACCTATAAAGTTTAATGATCCTAGGCCTAAGTGTTCTTGAGTTATCATCCGGAAACCATTTTACTATTTCAGGTCACCATGACCTTTGACCTAGTGACCTCAAAATCAATAGGGGTCATCTGCGAGTCATGATCAATGTACCTATGAAGTTTCATGATCCTAGGCCCAAGTGTTCTTGAGTTATCATCCGGAAACCACCTGGTGGACGGACCGACCGACAGACTGACCGACAGACCGACATGTGCAAAGCAATATACCCCCTCTTCTTCGAAGGGGGGCATAATAATACTAGTAACTTGTACAAAATGTCATATTCATTGTCTTCTTTTCATCTTTTCATTAAATAAAACATATTTCAGTATTTTTTTTACGAGTAATATAGCTAGACATGCTATTTTTTTTAAAGAAAGATTCAAAATTTTGACACTTCTATTTTGATCTTTCTGTATTTCAGTCTGTATACAATACTTATTAGTTTTCTTAGAGGACTCAGTATTTTACCAAGAATCGTGTGTAGTCTCGTAAAATTTAAAAGGCAAAATATTAATTAACTTATGACAAACTACTGGTATTATTATTAACTATTTACACAATTTCATCATATTTTAAAAGCTGTATACATGTTCAAAACGCTAATAATAGACACGAAATGTTGTCATCATGTGAAAGAGGATTGTTTGAAATGAATAAAATTTGAAAGGTTATCTTAACTTAAATTGCTATGGGTTTGTGTATGATATGAAAAGACTATAATTCTGTGGAGTGTTTTCAATTAATTCATTTATTAGGATGAGATTATTCATGAATACTAACCAACGTTATAATTATAAATAGCTAATGGTGGACAACGCACTTATTACAAACATACTTATCTCTAGTGTTGACGTTTGTATTCGGACAGAATAGTTCATGATGCTTTGTATACACTGTGCAGGCTCGTATAGAAACCAGAAAATGTGCGTAAATGAGTGATATAACTTGACCAAGATTTTGAAATCACTATAGTATACAGGTATATATATATATATTTACATTATGCTATTGTTGATATATAGCAAAACACATCCATAGCTGGTGTAAATTATTTATGATTTGTGTTTTGTTTCAATTTGATGAACACACTGATGTTTAACGTGCATATTTTAGTTGCAAGACAATAAAAATAACCTTGTTTGTGTGAATGATCATATGTAACTTGTAAGATTTTATAGCTATATCAAAATAAAATATCTTGAAAACAAAAATATATTAGGTAATAGAAACACATTGTTTTATACGATCTTACGTTTAACATATCCAATAACAATCTCAGCACATATTGACAATATTTTTAATTATATAGGAAATCATGTAAAAAAATATTAATATGTGGAAATTTGGAAAACAATTTCTTATCAAGTGAGAGCAATGGGATGTGCTTGAAATTGTCAATAAATGCAATTTTAAGTAAAACGTATTTATTAGTTTAGGTTAAATTGAATTCTAATTGCTCAACAAACACTTGTGTATTTGTAATAACAAAATTCATATTTAATGAAATTTGTAAAAAATCAATTTGATAGAATGACAATAGAGTGTTGAATTATTTTTGTAATTCTGACTAATATTAAAGCATGCACTGCACAATATAATATGGCACTTCAATATATTCATACACTTTTATGATATTATTATACTTGCTAATTATTCTATATTTGACATATAACTAACGCTTTATAAGTTTTAAACATATCTTAAAAACAGACTTCCCCATAAAATCGGATTGTTTATATTCAAACTTTAATTCAAATCAAATGTTTTTTGTGTTGTTCAACAATTAAATAACCTTTGTGTATGTACATTTTATGTCATGTTTCAATTTCATATTATATTGATATTTACAGTGAGAACAAAACACACATTTTATTTTAATTTGTATCATTGTTTAGCTAAAATAAATTGGTAACCATACAAGTGTACAAATAATGATTATTGGGCTATATTGATATGATTACTTTAATCTTTCGTCCAACACCAACGTGACATTTTGCTATGGTAAGGCTCTGTTGTATAAAGTGAAATATATGGAAATAGCTCCAAGGCCTTTATGAAGAGCCCGTGTAACACATCATGATCTTTGACTCATCAATTGATTGCATCATTTTGTCTTACGTGTGTCAATATCTTCATATCTTAGATAACTACGTCTCTGCTTGTAAGTGAATTTTAATTATTCATGTTTAGATATTTCACTAAACTGTAAACATACGTGTTAAATAACTATATCATTATTTTACTGTCTGTGTAATTAAATTAAATTTCTTCTATAGTGTTCTGACATTACTGTCAATAACTGTTGTTTTTTTTTTTAAGACAACGCAAATTATACTAATCCTAGTGTAGAGTCAACCGCTACTATAATCAGTGGTTTGTTTGTAGAGGGATGTAATAATAATGTGTATGTATATATGTATATTTGTTGAACCAAATTTGTTGTTCCACATTTGTTAATGTACATAGCTATCCCTTGAGTGGAAATATTGTTGTACGTTAACTATTTATTGCTATCAAAATAAAAAAACATATTTGTTTTCTTACTTCTATATAACTTTTCGTTATTTGAATAAAGACCCCTCAACTGAGAGACACGTGAATTTTGTTCGTATGTCAGATAGTTGGCCGTCACACTTAAATTCTGTTTAAAATCATGAGAATCATTCATTACAGAGCTTTCATATTTCATGTGTGTACGGGTACGAGACCATTGCTGATAATGTGCTCAGTAGGTCAATGTCACAAGGGTCAAATTTTTTTAGACGTAAATGAAACTTATATACTAAATATTCGGTTATATAACCGATATAATTGATATAACTTCATACGATTGCTCAGCAACATCAGACACTGTTTTGAGTGAAATATTCCAAGGCTCAGTCATTCAGAAAGTCGTATTATGATTTCTTTTAGAAGAATATTAATCTGTATGAATGTTGTCATGCCTACACGTTCAGGGGGGGGGGGGGGTGAATTGGCATGTAGATGTGCTCTTGTATATTATTCTGGCCGACCGTCAGAGTTTTGTGTCGCACGTAACATGAAAGGTACATTTCCTTTAGTGATGTATTTGTACATACATATTTATCAGCATGTTAGCTGTGTAATAGTTTGTGACCATATGCTGAGTTAAGGCCCTCTGTCAACAAACTAAGACATAACAGTTTGTTTGGTGCCTTTTTTCAAATAAGGGGGGTTATGGACCTAATTAAGCAAGTTAAATCACTTTTTAACTTTGTATGCGTAAGTAAAAAAACAATGCTGCTCAAGTGATGAAACTCAACAAACATATTGACCAGCATGTGAACTGAGAGCACTTAGATAAACTATTTTTACTGAGGTCACGCGTAGTTTGAAAGTGTTCGAGTAATGACACATTGAAATCATTACGTGGATTTGCGTTCCAATGTAGTTCAATGCATTTTGTTCGGCATTGTTGGATTAAATAAAAATAATGCAAAAATAGCAATTTAAACTTGACTTGAGTCGCATATGTGAATATCGGATTTTAATTTGTAAATTGTGTTTACCGGTATTTGATATTTCCAGTAATTGTCAAAGGAGCCGGATGGGCAAACTTTAAAAGTTAGACGTATTTCAATATATGTAAGCAAATGAGTTTATTGGCAAATTAATTACCATTTGGAGTTCTGATGCATTTAAATGCAATCCTGGAGACGTTAGCCCTATTTCCTATGTCAGCGACTGTATGCCCGATTTCTGCACCAATAAATACGTGGTAAAACAATTATTGTTTGAAATCTTCTTTTTTTTTGTTTGCCCGACACCATGAGGCAAGAGAAGTCCAAATACTTATGAATAACCAATGAGTGTTTGAAAATATGCTGAATATTATTATTATTATCAAGAAATGTTTAAAATTGTAAAGGTACAGGTATGTGTCGTTGTAATGCAAAATATCGAGTTTTGTCATTCATTAAATAACGTGCAATAAAATTATTATCGGCATCATTTATTGAGACAGTGGATGCGTTTATGAAGGTCCCATATACGTTCGAAAGAAAAACATCTAAGTAATACATACCTGTTTTACCGGAACAAGTGAAAGTATAATATTCAATATATGTAATGTCGTTATATGATTTTTTAGCATAAAGCCCAAGTCTCACTTTTGTCGGTAGAGCCCCGGTCTGTCGCGGCTAGCTAACGCCGGCGAGAACCGGAATGATTCGTATAATTTGTTTAACGCGGTCACACTGTTTCCCGGTGCCGCCCCGGTTGTAGCCGGTCAACAATCTGGCAGAATTACGGTCAACTCCGGTCCAGCTACGGTTTATCCCGGTGAAGCCCCGGTTGTCGCCGGTAATGCCCAGATGAAAGCCGGCAGCGTCCCGACAGAGCCCAGGTAAACCGTAACTCCACCTGCACTCACCGGTGCTATACCGGCATCACACCCCGGCAGAGCTACGGCAACGCCCCGGTTTAAACCCGGGCGTCGCTAGTACTGCCCAGGCGGAGCCCCGGTAAATGCCAAGGGCGTCCCGTCAGAGCGCCGGTTTACCGATGTACCGTAGCTATACCGGGACACTGTCGGCATTCACCGGGGCAACACCGGCGACCGGGTCGTTGCCGTAGCTCTGCAGGGGTCTGTATGGGCCCCGGTGGAGCTGCGGTTTCGTCCCGGTTGTCACGGTGCCATCCTGGTTGTTGCCGGGGCCGCCGGTCGTTGCCGGTCCTTCCCTTTAATACTTTCCCGGTGGAGCCCCGGTTGTTCCCGTTCGTCCCCGGTTCATTCCGGTCGTCCCCGGTGGAGCCCTGGTTCTTCCCGGTAGAGCCCCGGTTCATCCCGGTAGATCCCGTATCACGCACCGGGGCTCCACCGGCATCATAGTGAGACTTGGCCTTTATAAGGAAAGTCAAATGTGTGAGACATAAACCTACGCTATGATGCAATCATTCAAACTGTATAGAATGACATCGTAACTATGCTATTTATTGAATATAAACAGCAGTCTAATTTCATATATATGCAAATATAATTTTAGTAACATGGTTAAAGTTTCCATTGTTTATAAATTTGGTGAAGAAATTTTAAGCAGTGAAATTTAAAAATAAGAAGCTACGGGCGTTTTCATTTACTAATATTAGCAAGCATATTTTTGAAATTGGGCCCTGCGATATATACCACTGAACCGATTTTCCTCAGGAATCAGCATTCGCTCCTTTTAAGTCTTCCAAGCGTTGATTCAGTATTAACACTGGTGTTATTGGTAATGCCATTTATGCGTTTTCAAACGGAACACTCGTGTCAAAGATTAAGCTGTGAAGAGGTTCGGGACAAGCGAGCTTCCATATTGTTATCAACAGTTCGTAACCACTAAACGTTAGCAAGTGCACAAGTCGTTTATATTATTCCACACAACTATATTGTGTGTATATTTTTCTGAAGTACTTATGTTAGTTGTATGTTGTGCTCGTTAGTATTGCCTTGGTCAGTGGTGTTGTAAATATATATTAACATAATTCATTTCTCGCGTGTTCCGCTGGAATCTCAAAACCACTTACTATCCGAAATTGTAAACGATCCAATTGCATAAACGGATAATCTGCAACTTTTGTTAAAAAAAAAATTGTGTTTTTATTTCCTAAATACTTAAATTGATCGTCACATAAGCGAATGTTATTAAATGCATTATGTAATATATGTACGACCTAGTTGTTTTTATTTTACATTACCATGTATTAATCGCTGTTACATTTTAAATCATGTTACCTCCATTGATCCTGTATGCTTCTGAAGTTTGGGGTATCTATGACATCTCTGATATGGATAAATTGCATAACAAATTTTGCAAAAATATTCTTTGTGTAAAACAATCTATACTTCTAACTAAGCTGTACTAAGTGAACTGGGTAGATTTCCTTTAGCTGTTATAGCCAAAGTAAGGGCTTTGCGCCATTGGATGAAACGAATTAAGTATTCAGAATTCAGTATTATATCAAGTGTTTACGGAGCAGATGCATATTTTAACCAATTTAAATTGTACGAAAAATAATCTATGGTGCAAGGTTTTATAATTAAGTTTAGACAACCTTGGCTTTGGCTATATGCTAAATACTCCTGAATTAACAGACGATATTGAATGCAAGGTAACTCAAAGACTAAAAGATCAATTGGTACAAGAATGGAGTGATACATTATATTTACTGCCGAAATGGAATTCTATTCAAAATTTTAAAAAAGCTTCGAATATGAAAAACACCTTGATTGTATATCCAACGAAAACTCCAGAATCCTAATGAGCACATTTCGATCAAGTTTACATTGTCTTGAAATAGAAATTGGCAGATATAATGGGATATCCCGAGAAGAGCGGACGTGTAAACTTTGTTATCAAAATGTATGCAAATCTGAATATCACTTTTACTTTGTTGCCCATTAGATAACGAATTGCGTATAAAATATAATAATATTATTATTATTATAATTATTATTATTATTATTATTGTTATTATTATTATTATTATTATTATTATTATTATTATTATTACTACTACTACTACTATTATTTATTATTATTATTATTATTATTATCATTGTAATTATATTACTATTATTTTATATTATTAATATTATTTGTATTAGTAGTATTATTTTCATTATATGATGCTTTTGTAATTATTTTAAGGCTGATTGCAGTATGCTAGACATTGTTGAGTTATATTTACATATACTGTGTTTTTTGAAGACCACATTGTAAAAAATATATGCTTTTTCTTAATGTGTTATCTTCGTGAAATAAAGTTATTATTATTATTATTATTATTATTATTATTATTATTATTATTATTATTATTATTATTATTATTATTATTATATCAGAACATCCTGGCCTATCATTAGTAAATACATATCAATGATGTCTATCACAAATGTTCTAAAACTCAAAACTATTGCAAAATTCTTGACAGGAGCTTTTAAACTAGAATCTGAGAAAGTAAACCGTTTAGCTGATGTATACTTGCATGTTTTCACACATTAATGTATTGCATAGTCTTACATGTTATTTGTTATTATGCACACGTTGTATTTTTGTTTGACATATTTGTTTATACTTCAATAGGTTATATGTTATATTGTATGATTCCCTGTCTTGGCCACATCTTTTGTGTATATATGTTCTTGACCAAAGGCAGAATTCCGGATTGCCAATAAACTATTGAAAAAAAAAGATAGTTGTATTATTGCTCGGCTTAAATATTACATAAGTTTCACAACGTACAAGACAATTTTGTTTGCGACTTGAAGCACCAGTTGTAAAAGAGTATTCAACGGAGACAGTTTTGAACGAAGATTCTCTGACAATTGCGTTGGGAAAATATGTTGTTTTAACAAAATATGTCATTTAACTTATGTGATCATGCACTTACGCGAGTGGATCCTTCACCGTGTTGTTTATGATGTTGCAAAGAACTTGAAGCTAGCAAAGACACCGTTATTTACGCCTTAGCTCAATGTATGGTGAAAATAACATCGGACATGCCTTTTAGTTGTGTATTTGTTTCTGCTCGTAAACCATTTCGCTTCCTAGCGAAACTAAAATATGTATTCGGGATTTAAATATTTCAAAAATAAAGGAATATTTAAAGCAAATCTTAAAAACAACGCAATTTCAATGATTGTCATGTCGTCGACCAATAACGCAACTTTTAACGTTTGACTTTTAATCAGAACGGAAAATAACGTTTCAGTTAGCGAGCCGCAGATCTTTGTTGGGTTTTTTTCAGTTAATGTTTGACGATCATTTAACCAATAAAAAGTAATCGACCTCAAATTAATGCGGATGACCCCGATAATCAATGTGTTGTTTTTCGATGAGAACATTGACAGTTCGTTCGCATATAATTTGTTTCCAGTAATTTCAATCGGTCATTTTCAAAAATTACCAGAGTAAAGGTGGGAGCAGTGATTTTAGGGTAGGACGCTGGCTTAGAGATCGAGAGGTCCAAATCCCGCCCTGACCACTGGAAATTTCCTGAGCAAGAAATTTATCTCACATTTGCTCCTCTCCACCCAGGTGTGTAAATGTGCTGTGGCTGCATACTGCGCCGAATGTTGACGGACGACTTATGGCCCAGTGATCGGGGGGGGGGGGGGGGGGGGGGGATAAAATGTGAAGCGCCTCTGAACGCACATACTGTATGAAAAGGGCGCTATATAAATGCGGTAAAAAGGTGTCCGTACGCAACATGTTCTGTGTTGAGATTTAGTTGTACGTTCTTTAAATTTCATTAAACATACATGTAAATATAATTACGTTATTAACTGTTAAAATATCGAACAAAGTATCTGCACAATGCTTTTTCCATTATAATGCGACATTTTTTATTGACATAATCATATAATTTAATTGAGGGAATAATACTTTTATCATTTGTGTAGTCGTGTGTAAGAAAACGGAAGGTTTCAGTATGGCGCCGCTAAAATATGCCTCAAATATTCAGACAATATTCCGTCGTTAGACATACACAAGAACAAACTATTTCTTTGTAAGACAAAAAAAGCTATAAAAAGATCTGTGCGGAACTTCGTTATCTTTTGGAAACACGGCATTGTGTGGGGACGAGTTTTACCCGTAGTGTATCTTGTTATGTTTATTTCTTTAGCCTCATATGACGCGTGCGACTGTTTCGATGGTACAATTTAGGTTAAGAATAATTAGTCATTGCGGCGGAATATGATTGATATTTGGTTGAAAATGATATACTACTGTAGTGCTTTCTGACATAATTAAGGAACTATTTTGTAACTTATGTGCTCCATCCATTTACGAGTTGTATTTGATCGTTTCTTGTACAGGTATACCGCAAATAATATTCTTCATTTTTTTATTATAAATCAAACATGATTTTTGCGATTATTGATGTACTAGTAATCGTTAATTTTATTGAAT
This sequence comes from Dreissena polymorpha, assembly GCF_020536995.1. NCBI lineage: Eukaryota > Metazoa > Mollusca > Bivalvia > Myida > Dreissenidae > Dreissena > Dreissena polymorpha. Next base: position 190,459,777 of record NC_068355.1, on the reverse strand, counting down.
GTTCACAGGTTGACCGCTATTACGAAAAGCTAGACTATTGAGTGACGCCGCTTTCATGAAATTTTGCGTTTACACAAAGTCGATTCTAAAAGACAATCTTGTGTAGGCGGAAAGTGTCGTCCCTGACTAGAAGGTGCGGACTGCACAGTCTAATCTGGGACGATAATTGACCCACATGCATGAAGCCCAAGTGTCGTCCCTGACTAGAATATGCGGACTGCACAGTGTAATCTGGGACGATAATTTACCCACATGCATGCAGCCCAAGTGTCGTCCCTGACTAGAATATGCGGACTGCACAGTATAATCTGGGACGATAATTTACCCACATGCATGCAGCCCAAGTGTCGTCTCTGACTAGAATATGCGGACTGCACAGTCTAATCTGGGACGATAATTTACCCACATGCATGAAGCCCAGGTTTTCCAGAACGAGGCTTTAATCTGTACTGTGCACGGAATTGATCACTTAAGGATTAATAACATGCACGTGGGCAATTATTTATGGCATACAATCAATTTATAAAATCGTATCCATAATGATCAACGGTAAATCATCCTCAATGTCCCTTAATAACATTTGTTTTGGTCTCCGAAAGAAAACCACCAAATATGGATAACACAGTTTCCAAAGAACACAGAAAATATAAGGGAAAATGTTACGCCACTTCAATATACGTTTTATGACCTGTCTTTAAACGACATCTTATTATTGCCTAAGTCCCATTAGTTCAGAAACATGAGTTGTGTGATTAAAGTAAGCAATAAGGTAAACAATCTTAAGAAGCAATACCTCAATTATGAATATTTAAAAATATACACATTTATGGAATGAGTGCTCCTGATAAAATAGAAACTTGAAAAACATTATTCAAAAAAAAAATTTTTATTAAATAAAATAATCTTAGATGCCGGTACATAAACAAGTTAAATCATTTGAATAACATTAACGTATACAAATGAGAAGCGTTCTGGGAAAACTGGGCTTAAAGCGTAAAGTGTCATCATTGATACGCCTGTGAAGTCCGCACCTGATTATCAGGGACGACACTTTCCTTTTTTATCGTTTAAGGAGGTGTCGTCCAAATTTAAAATCCAGTTTAGACGAAAAGTGTCGTCCCTAATTAGACTGAGACATTTACACACATGTATAAAGCCTAGTTATCTCACAGCGTGGCTAAATTATAACACGGCATATTCCCACTCCTGAGAAGATGGACAAATGCACTCCCATAGAGGAATTTTAAAGTCAAATGCCTTATCAATAAGGAAATGTAAGTTTGAGTAAATTTACAAATAAGAAACATCGATATAGTGTAATAAGAAATCTTTATTACAAAGATGAGAAGAAGTGTTTAATGGCATCTGATACTTGTTTTACTAAATTGATTCAAATTTAAAATTCCCATTATTTTCTTTAATTTTATGAAAAAATATGTGAGTGTTTTAATGAAACTGTGCTTTCGTCCTTGTACCAAACTTAAGCTGTGTACGCGGCCCACTAGGCTCACTTACCGGTCCCTGATACGGATTTGTGTTAATCACATACAAACATTACAGGTTTGCGCTAACTTACACTCTATATGTGTGCTTTTGAATCTGATCGACGTTTAATAACATAAAGTAGCAGCGCATCATGCGGTTTTCATATGGCCCGGCATCTGATATTGTTTTATATACATGTTTTAAAGAACATGTTCAAACATACAGTTCTATTTTTTTGTCAAAGGCTGCATTGTGTGTGTACCCGGAGTATGTCCGAGAACTAATAATGAATTTTCGGATGGACTCACAAAAGTCGGAAATAACTTTTAACTTCAGTTGCAATTTCCAGCTACTCCGTAATACAGTGTTTGCTAAAATACATTCAATGATGACGACTAAACGACATTGGCCTTGAGCGGGGATCGAACCCGGGTCGCCAACGTGAAGGCTCGTGTACGAACCACTGCGTTAAACGGACATCTTGATTGCTGAATAACCAATATCGCCCCATATACTTCTAAGTAATCCCCGAAGTTCATCTTACTGGTGGCGTCTTTGCAACAGCAACTTGGTAGAGCGCATTGATACACCGATGAGACGCAGACGTAGGTTTCCGCGGAACGGCGCATAAATGGTTCTTGGCTCGCTTGAGACTCTACGACAATCTTACTGCATGTCGTCCATTTGGGTCCAGTAATAAACTATCCCGACTATGGCGTGCTTATGCCTTATGGGCTGGAATCGTTTTTGTTTACGGAGGTCTAACTTTTATAACATACACCATTCCTTCTTTGCTTAAGTAAATTGTTACTTATCACTTAGATTTTCAGTTCATGGTGTTGGTGCGTTTTTGTTCGAATCTGTTTTCGTTGAAAGATTTTAATATGATTACAGAAATCTATAAATTTAGATAAAACGTGTAAATGCATCATTTATGTATCATTTACGTTCAGACAATGATTTTTCGAGTTGATGAAATTCGTTTTTAATTGACTTTTTTTCTAACAAACATTTCCCAAGCTTGGTTTTCCAAACAGATTTCAAAGAAAATTAATTTATACATGTAGTTCCATTTGTAGTACGGGGGAGGTAACAGTGCTGTTTACTGGCTTTCTTGATTATCATTAATAACGTTTGATGAAAGTATTAAAAGTACAAATTACTACGCCTACAAGCTTTCATAAGTAATATATACTGCTACAACAGTAGGTGTTTAAAAACAGATCAGTGTAACAGTTTTTGCGGCATGTATAACGGCTCGCAGGTCTAGTTGGACGCATTGTACACATTATTTCAGAATTCAATATGATTTAACTTTTTTTATTTTCCGTCGCTTACAAATAATAGTACTTGATTAACGATCTGTTAATATGTTTCACGTTCTATTAATATGGTTCGCGAGTGTACAGACTACCCGCTTTCCGTTGCGGTTTGCGTTTCCGTCTTATCAGTGGAACATTATACAAAAATTACGAAATCTCTTGATTGCATATGATACAGATGTAGGCTTTCGTAGACCTACATCTATATATGGCTATACATATACTTAGCTATGTGTAAAATATATATTTACACTGATTATCGATACTGGTTAGATAAAGCTGTGTACGATATGACACGTGGCCCTTATTTACTCAACGAAAAAGGACATCATTCGTTCTTTTTACGAAACTGTTTGGCCCTTTTCACCGTGTTTGGCACTTTCAGTATCTAACTATCGTTGGACCCGAAAATAATTCGCGAATCATGAATATTTCATGACAATGGGGGAATTTTTCAGTGCGAACGTATTTAAAAGAGATATGTATAACAATATTGATTATACGTTTGTAAAGGTTAAAAATAAAGTACATATTGTCATTTCCGTTCACTTAAAACCCTTTCCGCGGATATGGGCCCTCTGCGGTCTTCTCCCTCATATCCCTCGCGACGAATGGAGCAAAAGTGAAATTCATGTGGTTATGAAGCAACTGATTATTTGGAAAAATTATTTTCAAGGAAATTGTACACTTTTGGTGAATCATAATTCGGCTTAACAACGACGCTATCACCGAGTTGGGATAAGGAATTTATTTAAATTTTTGGTACGAAATTCGGAGGAACGAATTGATCTAAAAGAAGCTTTTTTCACGACCACATAAAATATTGACGCAGTATACAACGCGGGAATATCTCGTATATTTCCAATAAACGACCAAAAAGCTCCATTCTGCAACAACAACGATGAATATGTGGTAGGCCTTTCTCATAATACATTCATAATGTTTGTTTGCCATATATTTAAGTAATATGATTATAGGTGCTACCTAATTTACGGGCAAAAGCTTTTTAAGTTTTTTTGATAACCATGTATTATTAATAAATATATGGACATGATTGTGTTCAAAATATGATAATTGTTGCAATAATTTAGTAATGCATCCAAAAAAATCAATCTTAAAACGAGTTACATGTTCCAAGCTTGAAGATCTAGCATCTTATATATTTTTTTGTTTTCTAGCCACAGGAATTTATAGCTGGTTCGGTGTCTGTGGTATAGTGGATGGGGTGTCTGCTAACTGGCTTAGTCACTGGGAGGTCTCTGTATTGATCCTTTAAGTGGGAGCATTCTTTAGATAACCCTAAAGACATACTATGGCGTACCATTTGGGTTGAAAGTCAAGAAGACCTACACGTTAAAAAGAGAAATGTACGTCGAAGTACAATAAGTACGTCGACATGAATATAAAATACACTTCAAAGTATATATTTGTATGACAAAGTACAATTTGTACTTCGACATACATGTTTGTACTTCTACGTACACATTTTCTGAACAGCCAATCAAAACACTAGTCTCTTGAGCCGCTTTTCCTTCAGATTTATTCATAATAAATGTTTAAAACTTTAGTTGAGGACAAAATGAATAAAAATATCAGAATGGCAAAATAACGTCACATAGAAGTTTCAAGTATTTAATGCATTGAAATAGATTATATACAAATTTGAAGAAGATTCAATTGTTACCTTTTTAAAATTAAAATTGTTCAGCATATTGTGTGTCTGAAATGATCATGCGGGGCGGAGTATCACGACCGTCCAGCGCATTACTGTGTTGGAAATTCCCAACGGTAACCAGTTACCAAGCATTAATGGGATAAATAATGTATTATAAACTCCCCGTTGGTGGTATTTTGTGATAACCATAACTTGCATAAGTCAGAGGTTAATTCCGCCACGCCAGGTCAATAAATACGCACAATATCTATGAGTTAGCGGTCGATAGCCGCATAATTTGGTATAAATTATAATAATAATAATGTTTCATAAATACGCACAATATCTATGAGTAAGCGGTCGATTGTGGCATAATTCGGTATAAATAATAATAATAATGTTCAATGTCAAAAATCTCTAAAAGCAACAGACGTAAGGTGTCTTCTGATTGGCTAACACTCAAGGGTCGGTGAAAATTGTACGTCTAAGTACATTTCTCGATCTACTTAGTAGGTCTTGCAGACTTTCGACGTCATGGTACGTCATATAGACACTAAGTACTGGTCCTATTCAGGAAACAGTTTGTTTCATCAAATGTCTCAATTCAACTTGACAGCTTGCTAAAGCAGTTGCATTTAGCATACAGTACACTGATTTAACATAATCAAAATCATGTGATGTGTCAAATCAATTTTGATTGACAAATTTGACAGGATTTTTGTTTAATCCAATAAGTTTTAGACTGTCAAATAACACACACTACGTATTGAAAGCCATACCTGGAGCTTTCGTCTGTATATCACTGACTTCAACAGAAGAATGATTTCTACTGTTGGGAAACGTTAACACCACTAATTGTCTTCTTATTTATTATCAATGTATAATTATGTGTAACAGCATAACAACATACTTGATTCGCAATTAAAATATTTAATTAATACAGGTATCTTGCAGGTTTCTAATTTTCTTTCGCAAACTATTGTTGAATAGTTTAAATTTTGTCGCCACTAAAAAACTAGCCATTTTGTAGCAATTCTAAAATCACAGTCTAAACTGCATACACTTAGCTCTATAGTTACAATATGAATGCAAATATTAGAATGCATCATGTTATATCATCCATTTTTTTTTATTTAAACATTCAAATAACACATAACACAGTACATATATAAAAAGGTATGTGGTATTGTGTGGAGATACAAAACACTTCACATCATTTATTTGCACATAAAATAATAGTTACAAAATAAGTAAAACTAAAACACAATCATCAACCTACATTTCAAGAATATTTACGTATATGAAATTACTAAGTGGTGTTATTGTATTACCTTTTACAAAATTAACATTGCTGGTTTTGTACTAGCCATAAAACATTTATCATGGATTAACAAGTAACAACCAATTTATTAATTACACAATAGAACGGTAATCATATTAATTACATTATGCATTTACTAAACAAGCTATTTGCTACTGTTTAGAATTACACTATCTTACTAAAAATGATCACAGGTACTTAGTGCTTTTACATACTTGTGGTAAGTTTTGTATTACTAGTTTGACAATTATCGGCAGACACTTGTCGATATACAGACAAAATTTGCATGGGAACTTCCTTTTTTTTTCAGCATAATTGCCTTCAAATTGTTAATTTAACAACCCTTTGACATTGTTTGCACATCTGATCTTATTATACAATAGCTGATTTTTGTTTATAGATAGACATATATAGACTTTTCAAAGTTCTATAAAAGTTCACACATGTTCCATCCAAGTAAACAAGCAGAACCAATAAAGATCACCACAGATAATAACTGTGTGTATAGCTTGGAAATTTGATAGATCAGGAATCCCTCCTTTGTTGATTTCTGTAAACCAAAACTGTCAGTTTTGCTGGATAGAATGGCTTGTATGGTGCTCAGCTCTTGCCTTCGGCTTCGCAGAACAGCTTCTAAAAACGGAAAACCAACAAATATCTTAAAATTTGATCAATAATGCAGACAATTTATAAATGTCTTGTTTTTTGTTGATTTCGAATCTAGAAGATTTTTTACGTAAGATTGTAGTACGAAAATCCAACGGTATCGGATTTTGTGGTTTTAGGCCTAAACTAATTATAGTGATATGTAACCTTTCGGGATATCGGTAAAGTGCGAGCAGATGAGGTGTAAATACGTTAAAAATTAAAGCTAAAAGACTAAAAAGTTAGATCGGAATATCTTTAAATTTTGTGAATAAATGTGTTTCTGGTGGATAACAACGACAACTTACCAGAATATTGCTCATAATCACACGTAAAACGTCTTTCTGAGACATTGTGTACACACCGGTCTTACTCACAATAACGAAGTGACGTCACCATCTATGTATAGAATGCTTTCTGAGAGCGAATGAAAATGCGTCACATATTCTGACAAATAAACAGTAGGGTGTCGTTATTGAAATACCGCGAGAATACTGGAAGAATAGAGATGCCAACTATAATGTTTAAAACAAATAATTTTTTAACAAGCGTTTGTGATTTGTCAGGATAATAATAACAATAAGATATCGAAAAGATCAAAGCAAATAAATTCGACAGAAATCTGAGATTCGGCAATATATTTAAGACGGGTTTTGTTCACCTAAATTGTGTTTGGTAAAGACTGTAACTATATGTAGTGAACCAGTCTTCGGCTTATACTCACTGAAGAAGAGCATTCAGGGGAGATAATTGAGTAATGACTTAATTCTGGAACGGTTGCGAAGAAAAACAAATAATGCGAGAATATTTAGTGCGATTCGCTACACAATTATGATGTCATTGATATAACTTTTCCTGAGGTATGTATTTACATGTGATTTAGCATATGTCAAATTGTTTTTGATTTGTTCAAGGCCATAAATAGCATCGCGAAAATATATGTCGCGTGGCAAATTTTTTTGAGACGTATCCATATGTGATATTCTTATGTAATTTTATGTCTAAATTCCCATATGTATGAACGGTCAACGCCCGCTTTGCGGGCTTTTGCCCGTATAAATAATGAAATTGAACCACAAGAAGACACTGATATAATTCGCCCCACGACAAGTTCGATCCCGTTTGCATGGCCGTTAATATGGTTGTTACTGGTTGAGTCGTGGGTTCTGTTTGATTCGTGGGTATAGATATCGCCTGAAATAATGCGATAGAATGTTCGCACACGATGCAGTTCGTTACGGAAAAATGTCTTGACACGGTCACCATTTTTTCCATTCAAAAATGCGTCAAAAACAAGTAAATAGTGTAATTCATCATAACTTGATAGGTCGGTATGAAATATTTCCCCATTTATGTATTGTTCATATAGTGTTTCAAAGTAACACAAAATCGTTTATTTAGAAGTATATACCATGCTACATCGTCTGTTGACATTTTTTCACAAGAAATTAACCTGTCCTGCAAGGTCAGTTTAAAGGCTATTTATAGTATGCAAATCTTGAAATTCTGGCAGCCAATCAGAACCCACGAATTAACCGGAAGCTTATTTTCATGATGGTAGTTTGACACTATCAACATAGCTAAAGAAACTTCAGCGTACAGTTTATATAGTATTGACAGACCTGTACGCTGAAGCTAACCCCGTATCGAAAGTCAACCAGAGTCGTAACATATTTATGTCACGCTATAAATCAAAGAAAGCTCATTTTCTTGGATACATTTCTACATATATTGGTGAATGAATATAAATTACTGCATCGAGGAATATTTTAAGGTTCAAATGTTTCAAATGCATCTTACAATAGATGAAAATAACTCTCATCAGTCTGAAATTCACAATTTTGACGCCATTGTCGCTTTGCCACGTGACGAGTTTTCATTTTGATACTTTCGGATAAACCTTGACATGTTATGCTGAAATTGTAAACATTACTTTCGTTTTCTGAAATCTATTATTTGTCATTAACAACTTACGTCTGGTGGATTATAAGACTAATTTCATTGTGAATCAGGTAGTTTTATATAATATTTACTTTGGCTTTGTATTGACACTACAATTTGTTAACAAAATAAGCCAGAATAATTAAAATACCGGGAAATGTCATTCTGAATTTGAAAACACCTGAGCACATGGTTTGTTACTAAAAATAGAAATAACGTCATATGACCGTGAAATCTCGTGAGATTCGCATTTCAACTAAGTCTGTCAGATCGCTGTTTTTCTCGATATGTAAGAGCAGAATAGATACATTTTAAATGTTTAAGATAGTATTTTGTGAAAGAATATATCAGTTAAATGTGAAAAATGTCAATCTTTCCAATCAAGTGGTTGATTTGGGCCAACAACTCCATTTAAAAGCTGTTTTGGACCGGTCTTTGTTAATTGTCAACTTTTCAGGAATTTCTGGTTGACTTTCCTAATGGGGTTGGTCCATAACTATAAAGTCGCGCCAGTCAAAAATCATAAAAAGCGACATTTAAAGTTATGGAAGCCAGAACTACTATCAACACAGTCGATTATTTTGATGATAAAAGACGATAAACATTTGGAAAAAAGCAACAAATCTTAAAGAAGAAAGGTGAATTATTATTTTCATAATGATTCATGGTCATATATTTATAAAATATTTGTAATGTAACAACTTTATGAAAATTACCCAGGACTCAACCAGACTATAGCATACTAATAGGTTTAAAGTTAGTTGATACCGTGCTCTGAATTGCCAATACAACGTGTAATGCAGGTCTAGTTTGATTACTCTTTCTAAATCAGTGATTGCTTTTGCTCAAAATAGCAGCCTCGTACAACCTGTCAATGGCAAAAAGTAAAACATTTTCTGTTAGTCTCATTTATAGGAAGCGCAAATTATTAAGAGATACTTTTTGTATGGGCTAAATTTTTTGGAACATCTCATCGGGAAAAAGTCTAAAATGTGTTGGACACCAGAACGTCTAAATTTTCATGAATTTGCGTAAAATTGCAAAATAACTTGACCAACTCATTCAGTTTTAGTTCTGAAGTCCATTTTTACCTCAAATATTGGCGAATTGAAGTTAGAAAGGCATAAATTCTTCAGTTAAACTTCTGCTTTAATCTCAAAACAATCACTGACCTGTAGCCATGCCATGAAACTGATTTAAATATGGACCAATCAGAAGAAGGCATTACGGTGTAACGTGTATGCGTAATTTTATTTAACATGAGCTTTTAACACCGACTTTTACCAACTAGATCTTGTATGCTAATCTTTGTCGATTTAATAAGCATAAGTTCAAAACAGATATGGTGCAGTTTCTTTTCTCTATTCTAAGTTTCAGCAAGTTATTTTGCATGTCTTTTTTGCACCTGTCCTCTGTCTGTGTTGTTTTATGTTCTTACATTCTACGTTACATAGGACGGTATACTGTGCGATCTGTATCAATATTATTTATGTACAGTATAAAAATAAAAGATGTAATTTATTTCAGAACTTTTTAATTGTCATTTTAGGAAATAAACAATGCTAAATTAATCCAGAAAAGTATAATAACATTGGTTTACTATGTAACACTCTGCACCACAACAGACGAACACAAACTGTATTTTACGTCGTTTATTCTTCCACATTTAAACCAGATGCTTTACATCGAGGTCGTGTTATCAATGTATATCTACACAGCGAGCTAATCGAGAGATATTGACAAATTGAATAGCGGTTGGATTTAAATTGCTCAGGCGTACAAAAATCAAAGTGCCATTCCATAATTTTTATGGAACATTATCGAGAAATGAATTATCTACACAGGTATGTAAATATTATTGCAATCCGTTGATATTAAGTGTCTTATATCGGGGCTTGAATGTTGCGCACAAAATCTTTGCGCAACAATATAGACAAAGAAGGCAAAAATTCCAACATAAATTGAATGGTTCAGCCGTTCGACGCTCCAAATATTACCAATATAAAAAGTAGCTTAATATTTGAGAGCCTCAACAAGTTGGACTAATTTTCTTGAGGCTTGAAGTCTGACCAAATTTCCCTTTCCCCCCCCCCCCCCCCCCCCCTAAATGCCAAACTTTTGGACCAATAAACTCATTAAGAAGGTTATACAAGGATAATTTCTTAGCATGTCAAACAGAGCATGTCAAGTTGCTTCTGAACAACAACAGGCTAATTATTGGTTCGCTAATGTTGCAGGGCATATAAGATTGTACGTTGCTATGCTCATCTGTTGCGTTAGTTCTGGCTACCATAACTTTAAATGTCGCTTTTTATGATTTTTGACTGGCGCGACTTTAAGGTAGCGCACCTCTAATGGGCACATATCCAAATATAATCTAATTAATTATTTTGTTAATCAGCATCATTTCACTGAACTACATGCAAATTTGTAGGTAGGCTTTCCATGCTTTAAAAAAAAATATACCGTTTTTTTCAAAACCACCCAACGCTCAGCTTTTGTACAGTTTATTTTCACCCCTGGGGTATATAAAAGTTCCATAATTCATTTAAATTTCCAAATATGGGCATGCTGTTGGTGTGTATAGATGCAGTTAATGTGTTTAAAATTTAAACAAGATGAAATAAGTATTCTTTTACAGACATTTATTTTTTACAAATTTTTATCTATGGAAGAGCGCCATGAAATGTAAGTGATTTCAGCCAAGTAAAAATTGGGTCGGTTAAAAACAAAGTGTCATAAAATTCAAAATAGTATCATTTAAGTTATATTTTAAACATAGTTTTTATAGAAACACTATATACAGCAAAAATACCAAGAAATAGACAGATTTACCGTTTACTTTTTGAAATAAAAACAAAAATGCAACATGCATCATTCGTATTTTCAGCAGTAAATCACCCAATTTAGCCATAACGTTGTTTTAATTTTAAAAATTGTAGGATGTGCATAAAAATTTCAACATATTAAACAAAAAAAAATAGCATATATGCTACATTAAATCAAATTACGTTAGAAAAGAAATAAAACGTGTTGCAAAAAGTATGCGATGTCGGCAGGATTCGAACCTGCGCGGGAAGATCCCAAAAGATTTGTAGTCTATCGCCTTAACCACTAGGCCACGACAACTTCAAATTTGTGCAAGCTTAAATTAAATAGTTATAAGTCAACAGGTAAAAGGGCTCACCAAACTTTGAAGAAATCGCGAAATCGTATTTTTTCAGATGATATTTCGATCAAAGTCAATATTTATTGTGAAAATAATGTATTCTGAAGGAATTACGTAAACGTGTAACAAAATTCGAACTTTGAAAAAAATAAAATGCATCTCTCGGAAATAACCGATCTTTGAAGATCGGCAATGATCGTAAAATAAATCGCGGGAAATCATTAGAGGTGCGCTACCTTAAAGTTATGGACCAACCCCATTAGGTAAGTCAACCAAAAATTTCCGAAAAGTTGACAGTTAACAAAGACCAGTCCAAAACAGCTTTTAAATGAACTTATTGGCCCAAATCAACCACTTGATCGGAAAGATTGACATTTTTCAAATGTAACTGATATATTTTTCACAAAATGCTATCTTAAACATTTATCTTTTCTGCTCTAACATATCGAGAAAAACAGCGATGCGTGATTTTATGGTCATATGACGTTATTTCTATTTTTAGTAACATACCATGTGCTCAAGTGTTTTCAAATTCAGAATGGCATTTCCCAGTATTTTTAATTATTTTTGCTTGTTTTGTAAACCAATTGTAGTGTAAATACAAACTTAAAGTAAACAATATTTTAAATTACCTGATTCATTTGAAATCAGTCTTTTAATCCACCAGACGTAAGTTGTTAATCATAAATAATAGATTTCAGAAAATGAAAGTAATGTTTACAATTTCAGCAACAAATGTCAAGGGCGATCCGAAAGTATCCAAATGAAAACTCGTCACGTGACAAAGCGACAATGGCGACAAAATTGTGAATTTCAGGCTGATACACTACACGACCCGTGATTTTTGCCGCGATTCTCGCATCATTGCAATCGATGCAACGTGACAAATTGCGGTGTTTCCGAGCGACAAGAAAATTTGGGTGATGTCTCGGCGACCGTCGCGCAATGTATCACGCTGTTGCGCAATCAGTGCGAATCAGCGCAAATCACCGCGTACCGCCGTGATTCCCCTTTTTAAGCGATTTACGTTGAGGGTTACACTACATTACATGTAACATATATGTATACACTTACATGTACATTATACATTGCAATACTAAACTTTTGTTGTTGTTGTATACAATGGGCGTATAAGCTTAAATACTCCTGTTCCGACATGAGCTTGATGAAGTAATGTTGGAAGCTTTAACGGCTCCAAATTAATATAACAGCGCAGAATGATCATGCAATAATTATTGAACATAACACGTAAACATTATTTAATTAATTGACTTAGCAGAATGTTTATTAACACTTACAATCAATTATATTCCAGGCCCGAATACACTACCACTGTTCAAATTCCATATTGTTGCCATATACATGTAGCGTAGCACTGCGTAAATTGAAAGTTGCATAGTGTTGCGTCATTGGTCGGTTATAAATACCTTGTTTCTCTATAATGGTATTTGATTTAGACGAAACTAATAATTTTGTAATTTACGAGAAATATGATATAAGTTTTCCTTTTAAACTTTGATCATACCATGTGTGTTTATTGACGTTATTAATTATGTTAATACTTATTTTTGCATTTCATTAAGAATTATAACGTGTGGCCCTTTTGTTAGTCTCATTTATAAGACGCGCAAAGAATTTAGAGATACTTTTTATATGGGCTAAATTCTTGCTCCAAATATTACCCATATAAAAAGTAGCTTAATATTTAAGAGCGTCAAAAATTTGGACTACCCTTTTGTTAACAGTGTTTAGCAAAATATTCGCGCCTTTAGGCACGGGAAATTGTTAAAGTAACACTTTCATTTAAAGTTTAAATGTAATCGGTAGATTACGTCTAATTATTTGGACTTGATTACGCTATACTTATTTATTTTCTGTTTCAGGCTCCAATGCGGATAACTCGTGTTACTCGCGTTACTTTCCGAGCGTTGTACATACATTCACAATGCTTGATAAGCCGGAAATCGGAAATACATTACTGTTCTATTTTTAATTACATGTTATTATGATATCGTGTTATATATTATGTTGTTATTACATCATTGCCTATATATTAAAGCCATTAAACATTGTGTTTGTTTTGCTGAAAAAAACGAGTATATCAACGTAGCACTAAGCATTCGCAAAGTTAAATAAATATGATGATGTATAATGTACATGCATTTCTCTGGGTTTTCACGTCCAAAACAAAAAACCCTCAACATATGATTATTTATTGTGTACTGTCCAGAGGGCGATAGTGTTTATTTTAGTGTCTAATTGGCACTCTTTGTACGTGTTCAAACTGTGAAAAGATGTGACAATCACAGAAACAACAAGATGGCGCTGCCAATTAAGTGCAATAATGGATCAAAGGGCATTGAAAAAAATAAGTTTGTATATATTTTTCGGCGTTTACTCAGATGGTCTCTCACAACAAAAAAACTATACACATCAAGGTATTATGTTTTACTTCTATCAGTAACGATACGGATACGGCATGTTTGATTTGATATGACTTTAAAAGAAATATCAAATTTTTGGCGATATAACTGTTTTAAAAATACCAAAGAAACATTTAACCGAAATCAACAGAATTCAATGTTCTCTGCGCTACGCAGTTTGTATAAAAAAATATAACTTGCACACTCTTTACCTTGACCTTGTACATTGCCGCATAATTTTCGCGCTCTTTTGTCGGGAAATATACATGATGGCTATATTGGAAGCATTTGTGAACGTCGTGTTAACATTAAAACATCGAGGGAGTGTTTCGGATTATAAATTATTATTCTCATTTGGGAATTTAACGGAACATTAATTCTTATGGTATAATTGTTTTGAATTGTATATTAATTTGTTACAACGCTTTACGTGTCGAAAAAATGTTTTGATAATATTGTGCATTAATAGCACAATTTCCAGGAGGAAAACGTTTTTTACACGAAGGCGTATGACGCAATAAAACGTTTTTTTGTAAGATCGTATTGCATTCAATCTAAATTTTAATACGCTCGTCCAATGAAAGCTGTGTTCCACATTATGCACTATACTCTTTACACTTCTGAAAAATGGCGTAGTCATACAGTTGTGTTAATGAAATTCTCAAACATATTTACCGACATAAATGTTTAAGATTATTTTTCGGAAGTGATGATGCAATTATGTTTGATTATTTGATAATTGTGAACATTAGAAAAGCGTTATGTACATGTATATAGTTATCGATACGATTCGGTTTATACGCATGAATTGGCGAATCATCGATGTCAACGATATCCACTGCTATCATGGCGAAATGCAGCGAATCACCACAACATTGAGGGGATTTAGCGCGAAGATTATCTTGCTCTCGCGCGACGTCGAAGTGAAGAGTCACGTGAAATCGCGGTGATTTTCCACCCAAAAAGCAAAATGCCCGCATTGACTTCGCAAATGAGGCAAAAATCACGGGTCGCGTAGTGTAAGAGTTATTTTCATCTATTGTAAAAATGCATTTGAAACAATTTGAACCTTAAAATATGCCCCGATGCAGTATTTTATATTCATTCACCAGTATATGTAGAAATGTATCCAAGAAAATGACCTGTCTTTGATTTATAGCATGACATAAATATTTTACGACTCTGGTTGACTTTCGATATGGGGTTTGCTTCAGCGTACAGGTCTGTCAATACTATATAAACTGTACGCTGAAGGTTCTTTAGCTACTGTTTCTTATGTCATTATATCTCACCTCCTACAAAAATGACCTAATCCGATTGGCTTAGAGGGGTCACGTGCCAGGGTTTTTTATCTTATTTTGGGGAAAAAGCCTGGCATTTTTTAGAGGAAAAATAATCGCGCGAAATGCTGGATTTTGGGGAAAAAAAGGAAAGTCTTAAATAATCAATTTAACATATTTTGCTGTTTTTAAAACAAATTGAAGGCAACAGATAATTTAATTATGCATTATGTTATATTTTCTACACTGGATCAGGTTAACTTATGTATTTGAAGTTTAAAAAAAAAAAAAAAATTGGGGGGGGGGGAGGGTCTGGGGGAAAATTTACCTGCTGAGGGGAAAAATATCCTAGGGGAAAGGGAAGTTTTTCGGGGGGGGTCCCAAAGAAGGAAATAAAGCCCTGCGTGCCCATGGTGTATTTTCCATATACCCCTAGTAATTTCCATAGACCCCGAGTAATCAAGTAGTTGGTTGAGATATAATCGTTTCACAGTTAGTGACTGATGGTGTATGGGATAAACCAAACACAAATAAAAAATTGAACAAAACAACAAGCAAATCAACCAATTTAACTAAACTAAAATGTAGGTCCATGGGTAAAACAAAGCATAGACATTACTATTTAAGTCAGAAAAGTGATAGTGGTGTTCAAATGATTTAATCCGGATAATATTGATTGAAATCATGTCCAGTACTCGGTCAAAGTAAGACTGCCACTGATTGTTTTGCAAAATGTTTTTAAAGGGATAAATGATCAGGCTTACGAAAAAGAGAGTATGGCATGAATGGGATACATGCATGTCATGGTGTATTTTTAAATCTTGTCCTCCATCTGTAATTTAAATATATGAAGATCATCGTAAGGTAATACGGAAATGTAACTTATTTTTCCAATCGGATCCCCTTCCTATCCTTTACATTCCCACCCATTTTTACCAAAATATTCACATCTCTCATCTTGTCTAGCACTGCAACTCTTGAAAACTCATTAAACATTGTTTTCCTTTCATGCTTGCAGATGAATTTCTGCGACTTTGACACTCCAGTCTATGTGCTTTTATAATTTAAATTACACGTATTCCAATCTGATAGGTTCCCATTATAATACTGCCAACTTTCAAAACATAATATCTGGCTTTTCCTTTTCCTTTTCCAAGCCTGGCATAATTTTAATGTCATCTTCCAATAATTTCAATAATATTTCAGACACCAGTACAAACATCGTTTTGGCAGCTATATTTCAATAAAGCATTTTTCGTCAAAAGCCCCATACAACAGAAAACACACACTTAAAATTAATATTTTAAGTTAGAATGCAATTGATGTCATCAAAATACTCAAAAAGCATATACCGGTAGGATATTAGAAATAGCCACATAATACAAGTCTCAGATTGTTAAATGGCTTTTATGTATGAAGAGAAAAAGAACTCTTTAGAAATTAATCACCACGGAGGGATACTTGACCTATACATAACACCAGCAGACATGATTGAATACATTCAAATATTTTAGTGGCTGATTTGAGAGAAATCCCTTTGAACTTTGGCCACATCACTGCGTCTGTGCACAGTGTAAAGCATGTAACACTGTTCAGTGTAAGGAATTCCGGACTACTCTCTCAATGTTCAAATGACACATAGCCACGAATTGTGGCTCAGTTACAATTACGCGTTAAAATCCATCTCGCAGAATTTCAGGGTCTGTACGCAGTCACTAAATCGTCAGGGGAAGAGTTAATTGACTATCGATAAACACAGTTTTGCTTTCAATATGAGAAAACAAACACTACTGAAATAGTAGTGTCTCAATGAGATGCAAATCGTTTAATGATCTAACCACAAATGTTTTCTGTACTTGGTCAGCACCTCTGGAAATGGTTCCTGAACGCCTGAATGACTACCCTAATTTGCCAGTTTGCTATATTTGCTATTTTGAGTTCAATTTTATATCGTAAAGCATTGTGCTAAAATGTGCCATTTACAAATAGCAATGAGGTTTTTAAAGACTTGCGTCATGCAAAAATGGGTCTTATGCCATATGCGCTCATTATAGCTATATCCCACCCAGACTACGCATCTTGCAGTCTGGCAGGGCCCTTGCTACACTTTGGGTGATTGGAGCCGGGGCCCTTAGCGGGGGGAATTTCGCATTGTTTTGGGCGAAAAGGGGAATTTTACAAGATCTTTTCACCAACCATTCAACACTTAAATTTTTTATATTTTAATGTAATTTACATAAATATACATTAATCAAAGGTTAATAGCACGATACCAGCTGGCAACATAGGTATACAAGTAAAAAAAATTCTATATATTTTTGAGGGGGGAATTTTTAGCTGAAATAGGGGAAAAAAGTATACTATTTTAAGGGCAGAATGGGGCCGAATTTCGGACCCAAAACCGGCCAAACGGGGGCCCTGTCTGATCAGGAGATACATAATGAGACCATTATAAACCACTTTGAGTGATTTTATACGGGAAAGCTTTGCCTCTGTCCAGACTGCGCAAATGCGCAGGCTGTTTGTGCAGGCGGGGCTTGAGCTGGGCTGGCTTAAACGCCATAAGACCCATTTTGCATGAAGCGGCAATGAAAGTGTGATTTGAATGTATCAAAACAAAAACTGCGTGTTTATCAAATATTAACATACCATATATTCCGATGGTAGAGAAATAAACACATAGTAAGCCATGTGAGTGTAACCCAGCCAGAAAAAAATTCCCAAACACAATGGGGATCGAACCCGGGACCTCCCGGTTCCAAATCAGATACTAACGTGTCGCTATAAAAGCTAGCTCATATAGCAAAGCATTATAAGTTCTCCTTATACCCAACCAAGCTAAATTGTACACAAACACCCCCCCAATTGTGAAATTCATCCACAAATTTTCCCAAGCCACGACAAATGAGGGACGTTTGACACACATGTAGGGTTTTTCACATTGAGCGCCAATGTTACCCAGCCAGAAAAATCCCCAACCACAATGGGGATTGAGCCTGGAACCTCCCGGTTCCAAATCAAACAGACACTCTACCGCGTCGCTATAAAAGCTAGCTCATACAGCAACTTCAGCAAGGCAGTATAAGTTCTCCATATACCCAACCCATCTTTATGAGGACAATACGATGTAAACTCAAGTAGTATAATTAGCTCTACTGGCCGAGCTTATGTCATGGCGTGGTTTCCGTCGTCTGTCTGTCCGTGCGTGCATTAGACTTTTTCTTGTTTACGCGATAAAGTCCACAGTTTTCATCTGATTCTTTTCAAACTTGTTCAGTGTCTTTATATTAATAAGGACTCGAATCCTATTGAAAATGGGTTACATCAGAGTAAAAAGTCCAGAATTATCTCCCCTTGAATTTGAGAAAATTGTGAAATTTAGGGCTTGTTTACGCAATAAAGTCCACAGTTTTCATCCAATTATTTCCTAACTTGCACAGTGTCTTTATCTGAATGATGAGTCAAACCCTATTGAAAATGAGCAATATTGGAGTTATAAGTCCAGAATTATCTCCCCTTGCTGGTTTTTTTTCCCACTTTTTGGGAAGATAGCCCATGGCTTTGGAATTGGGAATTTTATCGGCATTTTCATGAAATTGGGAAAATAAATTTATTAGCCTTTTTTTCCACACGAAAAGTCCACTGATTAGGGAAATACTAAATTTGATATAACCCTTTATAATCATTCAAATTAAAAGAACAAAACCTAATAATATTGTGTCAGATGTAATTGAATTAAAATTGATAAAATACACATTAGACTTTTTTCTAAAAAAAAAAAAAAAAAAAAAAATTTTTTTTTTTTTTGGGAAATTGGGAATTTTTTGCCACATTTTGGGAAAAAAGTATACTTTTTGGGATTGGGAACATAGCCGAATTTCGGCTATAAAATCGGGCCAAAAAAAACCCTGCCTTGCAGTGATTCATTTTGAAATCTACATCAATGAGTCCCTGGGACTCGCATATTTTGAAACAATGGGTCCAAACTGAAAACAATGGGTCCCAGGTTGTGTTTTTGTAAATTCATTACAAATAATCTACTTAACATGATATGCCTTAGCCAGGGGCTCTTTTATGCAATTTTACAGCTAAAAACAGCAATAGGTTTATAGCAAGTAAAATCTTTATTTGGTTTACTTTTAAAAACAAGCAGTGAAACATATAACATTTTAAACAGAGAACATTTAACATCTTTTACAATTTGGACTGACTTGTTTTTTAAATAAATTGGATGACTAGTGTTTATAATTTTTTGGTCAAAATTAGCCCTTTCAAACAGTGTGACAAAAGACAATTTCTCCTTTGGTCAAAAGGTTTACACCTTCAAAACAGATTACGTGTAACAACACTCATACTGTATTTAAGGTGTATAGCCTTCTCGCCTTGTTTTTTTTTTCTCCAGAGAGAGAGAGAGCTTTTTCCACAAATTTATTCCGCGCAAAATTGCACAACTTCACTCTCATAAGTTTGTCTTGTTTCCCTACAGTTAACCAGTTCCTGAATTTGGTCAATACCTTATTCTGTACAGAAAAACCCCTCTCACATCCTGCAGTATGAACAGCAGATGTCTGTGTTGTTATACATGTATGTACTTACATTCTACGTTACATAGGAAGGAATACTGTACGATCTGTATCACTATTATGTATTTACCGTATAAAAAATAAAGATGCTATTTATTTCAGAACTTTCAAATTTTTATTTGTCACTTTAGAAAAAACACCAATGCTTAATTAATCCAGAAAAGTTTAATAACATCGCTTTACTAAATAATAACTGTCTGCGCTCACAACAGACGAATGCAAACTGTGTTTTCCGCCGTTTATTCTTCACATTAAACCACATGGTTTACATCGAGGCTGCGTTATCGATAAATATCTACACAGCTAGTTTAGATTGTTGAGGATCAATTTTGAAAACCGTTTTGGCTGACATTTTCTTTGTTTACCATCCGGGACCGCCAAATCAACGTCCAACGAACTTTTAATTAAACGCCGTAACTGATTTGATAATTGATATATTTCAACCAATCAAAATACGCGTACTACATTCCAATTGTAGTAATGTTGACTTCCGTTCTACTTTTCAAAAAGGTGTTGACATGTGTTTCGCTTATCTCCACGAATCGAACTCGGTATCCTGTTCAACTTTGACGATGTTGAAAATTTGAGTTTTTAAACAATGCGTCCCGAGGACGCACATGTTTGAGAATGAAGCGTCCCCAGAAATAAACGTGCGTCTGGCCAGCGGGACGCACGGCAAAATGAATCACTGGCCTTGAATTTGACAAAAAAATGAAAATTCAGTTTTTATGCCCCCCTTCGAAGAAGAGGGGGTATATTGTTTTGCACATGGCGGTCAGTCTGTCGGTCCGTCCACCGAATGGTTTCCGGATAACTCAAGAACGCTTACGCCTAGGATCATGAAACTTCATAGGTACATTGATCATGACTTGCAGATGACCCCTATTGATTTTCAGGTCACTAGGTCAAAGGTCAAGGTCACAGTGACACGAACCAGTAAAATGGTTTCCGGATGATAACTCAAGAACGCTTGCGCCTAGGATCATGAAACTTTATAGGTACATTGACCATGACTTGCAGATGACCCCTATTAATTTTCAGGTTACTAGCTCAAAGGTCAAGGTCACGGTGACTCGAACCAGTAAAATGGTTTCCGGATGATAACTCAAGAACGCTTACGCCTAGGATCACGAAACTTCATAGGTACATTGATCATGACTCGCAGATGACCCCTATTGATTTTCAGGACACTAGGTCAAAGGTCAAGGTCACAGTGACTCGAACCAGTAAAATGGTTTCTGGATGATAACTCAAGAACGCTTGCGCCTAGGATCATGAAACTTCATAGGTACATTGATCATGACTTGCAGATGACCCCTATTGATTTTCAGGTCACTAGCTCAAAGGTCAAGGTCACGGTGACTCGAACCAGTAAAATGGTTTCCGGATGATAACTCAAGAACGCTTACGCCTAGGATCACGAAACTTCATAGGTAGATTGATCATGACTCGCAGATGACCCCTACTGATTTTCAGGACACTAGGTCAAAGGTCAAGGTCAGGTGACTCAAACCAGTAAAATGGTTTCCGGATGATAGCTCAAGAACGCTTACGCCTCGGATCATGAAATTCATAGGTTCTTTGATCATGACTCGCAGATGACCCCTATTAATTTTCAGGTCACTAGGTCAAATGTCAAGGTCACGGTGACTAGAACCAGTAAAATGGTTTCCGGAGGATAACTCAAGAACCCTTACGCCTAGGATCATGAAATTTCATTGGTACATTGGTCATGACTGTCAGATGACCCCTATTGATTTTCAGGTCACTAGGTCAAAGGTCAAGGTCACGGTGACTCAAACCAGTAAAATGGTTTCCGGATGATAACTCAAGAACGCTTATGCCTCGGATCATGAAATTTCATAGGTACATTGATCATGACTCGCAGATGACCCCTATTAATTTTCAGGTCACTAGGTCAAATGTCAAGGTCACGGTGACTAGAACCAGTAAAATGGTTTCCGGATGATAACTCAAGAACCCTTACGCCTAGGATCATGAAACTTCATTGGTACATTGATCATGACTGGCAGATGACCCCTATTGATTTTCAGGTCACTAGGTCAAAGGTCAAGGTCACGGTGACTCGAACCAGTAAAATGGTTTGCGGATGATTACTCAAGAACGTTTACGCCTAGGATCATGAAACTTCAGAGGTACATTGATCATGACTCGCAGATGACCCCTATTGATTTTCAGGTCACTAGGTCAACGTTCATGGTAACGGTGACTCGACACAGTAAAAACAATTCCGGATGATAACTGAAGAAAGCTTACGCCTAGGATCATGAAACCTCATAGGTACATTGATCTTGACTGGCAGATGACCCCTATTGATTTTCAGGTCACTAGGTCAAAGGTCAAGGTCACAGTGACAAAAAACTTATTCACACAATGGCTGCCACTACAACTGACAGCCCATATGGGGGGCATGCATGTTTTAAAAACAGCCCTTGTTTTATGTGATAAAATTAATAATTTTCATCCAATTCTTGGCAAACTTGCACAGTGTCTTTGTATCAATGAGGACTCAAACCTATTTTTAAAACCAGCAATATCCAAGCAATAAGTCCAGAATGACTTCCCATTGAATATGAGAAAATTTTGAAATCCCGCAGTTTTTTTTCCTTCTTTGTGACTTGCCGAAAATCGCCCCTTTTCCCTCGGATTTTTTTCCCCTCATCTGGTAAATTTTCCCCTAGATTTCTTTTTTCACCCCAATTTTTTTTAATTTTTTTATACATTTTTTAAACCTTTAAATATATAAATTTACCTGATCCAGTGTCGAAAATAGAAAAATATTGCATAATTAAATTATCAGTTGCCTTGAATTTGTTTTAAACCGTTAAATATGTAAAATTGATTATTTAAGACTTTTCTTATTTCCCCAAAAAATCTGGCGTTTTGCACAATTTTTTCCCCAAATCCGGCGTTTCACGCTATTTTTTTTCCCTCAAAAAAGGCCAGGCCCTTTCCCCAAAATCTGATAAAACCCCCTGTCCCGCTTGTTTACGCAATTAATTCCACAGTTTTCATCCAATTATTTCCAAATTTGCACAGTATCTTTATATCAATGAGGACTTGAACCCTATAGAATATGCGCAGTATCGGAGAAATAAATACACATTAATCTCCCCTTGAATTTGAGAAAATTCTCCTTGTTTGCGCGATTAAGTACACAGTTTCCATCTTATTCTTTCCAAACTTTCACAGTGTTTATAGCAGTTGAGCGATTCGGGCCCTCATGGGCCTCTTGTTTGTATCGCCTAACACTTAGTGTGGTTTGACTATAAAAACACACATTTCATGTGGTGAATATGCGAAATTGTGAAAAAAAAAACAATAGTTAAATTTGTGTTTCCTATTTAATTATTTAAACACGTAAATTTTCAAACTTTATTTCTACGTCAGCATTTAAGTGGAATATCTATTGTAAAGTTATTTCTTGTAATATTTAATTGTTCTTATACCCCCGGTAGGGTGGCATGTAGCAGTTGAACTGTCTGTCAGTCAGTATGTCAGTATGTGTGTATGTCAGTCTGTCCGTCCGTCCGAAAAAAAACCTTTAACGTTGGCCATAACTTTTGCATTATTGAAGATAGAAACTTGATATTTGGCATGCATGTGTATCTCATGAAGCTGCACATTTTGAGTGGTGGAAGTTCAAGGTCAAAGTCATCCTTCAAGGTAAAAAAAATTAATCAAAGCGGCGTTCTCATGAAGCTGCACATTTTGAGTGGTGGAAGTTCAAGGTTGAGGTTATCCTTCAAGGTCAAAGGTCAAAAAAAAAAAAATCAATAGCGGCGTTCTCATAAAGCTGCACATTTTGAGTGGTAGAAGTTCAAGGTCAAGGTCATACTTCAAGGTAAAAAAAAAACAAAACTCAAAGCGGCTTTCTCATGAAGCTGCACATTTTGAGTGGTGGAAATTCAAGGTCGAGGTTATCCTTCAAGGTCAAAGGTAAAAAAAAATTATAAAAAAATCAAAGCGGCGTTCTCATGAAGCTGCAAATTTTGAGTGGTGGAAGTTTAAGTACAGGGTCATCCTTCAAGGTCAAAGGTCAAAAAAATAAAAATTTTATTTTTATTTCAAAGCGGCGCAATAGGGGGCATTGTGTTTCTGACGAACACGTCTCTTGTTTATATTTTGTTTTAGCAATTATAAAGCATTTGTGTCCTTGTCTATAGTATACCTATAGTTATTTGTGAACTCATGTTCAACGTTTTATAAATTGAGAACTGTGAATCTAAACAAATCTTACCTTATACTTTTGCGTTGTTAACACCTGTGATACAATGAGGAAAGTCAATAATGAGAAGAAGGAATACTGTTTACATTTATATACAAGTGAAATTTTTAAGTTTAGTTGTCTTATTTCAATAGAGAACTCTCCTTTTTGGTGTGGCATAACAATATACTACATCACCCAAGCAAGTAGTGACATAACGATATACTACGTCACCCAAGCAAGTAGTAACATGACGATATACTATGTCACCCAAGCAAGTAGTGACATAACGATATACTACATCACCCAAGCAAGTAGTGACAACTATATTCTACGTCACCCAAGCAAGTAGTAACATAACGATATACTTCGTCACCCAAGCAAGTAGTAACATAACGATATACTACGTCACCCAAGCAAGTAGTAACATGACGATATACTATGTCACCCAAGCAAGTAGTGACATAACGATATACTACATCACCCAAGCAAGTAGTGACAACTATATTCTACGTCACCCAAGCAAGTAGTAACATAACGATATACTTCGTCACCCAAGCAAGTAGTAACATAACGATATACTACGTCACCCAAGCAAGTAGTAACATGACGATATACTATGTCACCCAAGCAAGTAGTGACATAACTATATTCTACATCACCCAAGCAAGTAGTAACATAACGATATACTACGTCACCCAAGCAAGTAGTAACATGACGATATACTATGTCACCCAAGCAAGTAGTGACAAAACGATATACTACATCACCCAAGCAAGTAGTGACATAACTATATTCTACGTCACCCAAGCAAGTAGTAACATAACAATATACTTCGTCACCCAAGCAAGTAGTAACATGACGATATACTATGTCACCCAAGCAAGTAGTGAATGATGTTGTTTATATTAAGAACGAGAACGCCTTGACAACATCACATTGATTTAATTGGTGTATTTTGTTTCACTATCAATAGAGTCATGAAAACACCTCATTAGCTGATAAATGCAATATTCATATTGCTCTTGAATAGCCAAGGAACACACAAAACACAAGTACTTTTCTTAATCTTCATTTTTTTTTGCATTCTAAAAAAATCACAATTTTACACTAGTCTACTTCTACATCCTGTATCCCTGATTTGTTTTGTAGAGCAGACATAGCAACACATTTGAGTGAGAGAATTGTTATATGATTTCAGTTTTATAATAAGATATAATTAATCTTTAATAAAACATTGAGATATGTCGGGGGTTTATGATGAAAACACTCCCTGCACCCTCCCGAAAACAATCAGGTAGCAATGTTGGTATGTTGATGTCAATTAGATGTTGTTCACACATAATTTGAGATTCTGTAGGGTGTGTGGTGGCTGAACATGTATAAAGGCATTTATAATATGTATTCACAGAGGTTTGTTTACCTTTTTTGGAAATAATTAATGAGCTAATTATTGTTCTGTTTTGAATACACAGTTGATGTACAAAGGACACTTTCTTTAGCAACTAAGGGGCTTAAGCATTTCACGCAAGAGAAATAGAACTCGAGTCCAACTTGGACATTCACGGACCTCCTTCCTGTCTAGGTGGAAGTGACAGTTGTTGGAACAGTTATATTGTGAGCAGCAGAAATTTTACTTAAGAAAGACACTTGACTCTATACTGGCCCCCTCCTGTTTAGGTGGAAGTGACAGTGGTTGGGATAGTTATCTAGTGAGCAGCAGAAATGGAATTCAAGCCAATGTTTGACACTATACTGGCCCCCTCCTGTTGAGTTGGAAGTGACAGTGGTTGCCAAGTGAGCAGCAAAAATAGAACTCAAGCCAGACACTGGACATGTACTGACCTCCCTCCTGTTGAGTTGGAAGTGAATGTGCCTCGGATAGTTGTCAAGTCAAGAATCACAAGCCAAGTCGTGTCAGGTAAGATTACATTGATATCAATAACAGCCGCAGCCTCTGTGGCATGCAGCCCAATCAACTGAGGTTCAAATGCTATTTTGGTCAATCATTGTCTGGTGTCAAATGTGTGTTGCCTGTCATTTCAAGTATAATTGTTTGACGTCTTCATTGAAGCAACAGGAAAGAAGTTAAAAAAACTGGAAAAGTGTCACTAGTCCTAACCCAATTAAGAAGAAATCCATATTTGATACTGTGTCACACAGTGTGTAGACTGTTGTCAATTTGTGTTTAAAATTGCAATTTTAGACAATTATTCATTGCAGTCAATATTAAGATGTTCTTAGTAATTATCAAGGCATTATCAAGCCTGTTATTTATTACTTGTATCAATTATGTAAAAATATTTTAAATTGTGTTTTTCATAAAATTCATTAATTAACCTGTAACATTAAAGCATGTTTATGACATGTTCATGTCTTTAGTTCATGTCTTATCTCAGTTTTATAAAGACATTAAGAACTTTTAAAATTCAATGAAGTGAATTTACTTTTAATTCCTGGACACACAGAGAAGTTTGGTACAATTTTTAATTTTGAGTCGTCTCCCTTGGACTTGCGTTACTGGTATATCTCACTCCCATTTTCAATGGTTAAAGTTTGGTACAAATTTTAAATTTTGAGTTGTCTCCCTTGGACTGTCATTAATCGGATATCTCACGTCCATTTCCAATGGTAAAATATTGTAGCCAATCCTTGAATAATGTGAATATTCCATTATGTTTGATCTATATCCCATCAGATTAGAATATGTAATATATCCTTTCATTATGCTCCCCCAAAAAATTGTGGGGGGAGCATATAGTTGCCGCTTTGTCTGTCTGTCCGTGTGTCCGACCGTCCGTGCACAGTTTTTGTCTGGGCTATTTCTCAGCAATTAATGACCGGAATTCAATGAAACTTCATGGGAAGCTACACTACCAAGAGGAGATGTGCATATTATCAGCCGGTTCTGGTCGGATGATTTTTCACAGTGTTATGGCCCTTTGAAATTTTCCATTAACTATACATATAGTGCAATTCTTGTCCGTGCTATTTCTCAGAAATGGCCCTTTGAAATTTTCTATTAAACAATTCTTGACCCACCAACTACTGTGCCCTCAAGATGTTTCCTTTTATCTGAATATATAGTGCAATATTGTGACAAAAAAACTTTGGGGAGCCTCACCTGTCACCACGGTTTCTTGTTTACACCCTGGTGTGTGTGATGTGAATCGAGATTAAAGGTAGACAAAAATATGACTCTTAAGAGGGATTGGCAGGAATGTCAAATACTGAGAACCATGCTGATGATCATGCATTGTTTAACCCCTCAAACGTGATCTACCTAAGTTGAAGTGGGGGTGTTATAAAAAAAGGAATGATCATAATCATAGATAATGTGTGTGTATTTTGAAGTTTATGAGGTCCTTCTGGGAAGACCCAGAGTGTGTCCCAGCACTCCGACCTAATTTGATTACTAGACTCAAGAAAGTGGAAATGAATTTTGATATAAAGCTGCAGTTTCCAGTTTGTTTGATTAAACCGAAAGTTTTATAATTTTGGTATGGTCTTTTGCTGTGGGGGGGAAACTGGAGTGTCCTGAGGAAACGCACCTGTCTGGTATGGTGAAAACCTACTAAACTCACATGCCCTGCGAACTGGCATTGAACACGGGTTGCAGAAGTGAGAATTGCATGTACCAACCACTGCACTAACCAGACAGCCTTGAAGATAATGAAATAATGTAAACTATTTCAATTGAGATTTTGAAAATCAGGTCAATTTGTTTGCTGCATAATAAAACAAAATCAGGTCAATGTGTTCGCTGCATAATACAACGAAAACAGGTGAATGCGTTAGCTGCATAAAACAACAAAGTCATGTCGATGTGTTCGCTGCATAAAACAACTAAATCGCATGAATATGTTTGCTGCATAATACATCTAAATCAAATGAATATGTTTGCTGCATAATACAACTAAATCAGGTTGATGTGTTCACTGCATAATACAACTAAATAAGGCCAATGTGTTTGCTTCATAATGCAGCACTCAGGTCAATTTGTTTGCTGCATTATGCAACTAAATCAGGTCCAGGGCCCTCACACTACTTTGGGGGAAGGGGTCCGCAGCTCTTAGGAGGCGGAATTTTCGCGGCGTTTCCCTTTTTGGGGGATTTTTTTACTTACTCTTTCATTATTTCATTTGTACATGTTTGCACTATTTTCATTGCATTTTTAGCTCCACTGGCCAAAGGCCAGCGGGGCTTATGTCATGGTCCTGTGTCCGTCGTGTGTGCGTGCGTCCGTGCGTGCGTTAACTTTTTCTTTAAACATCTTCTTCTCCTAAACTGCTGGTCCAAATCTGATGAAATTTCTCAGGAATGTTCCTGTGGTGATCCTCTTTCAAATTTGTTCAAATTATGCCCCTGGGGTCAAATTTGACCCTGCCCCAGGGATTCAAAAAATTGAAAATTTGCTTATATAAGGCCTATTTTGTGCAAACTTTAAAAATCTTCTTGTCCATAACCGTATGGCATAGGGCTACCAAATTTGGTATGTAGTGACATCTTATAGTCCTCTACCAAGTTTGTTCAAATTATGCCCCTGGGGTCAAATTTGACCCTGCCCGGGGGGTTTAAAAAATTGAAAATTTGCTTATATAAGGCCTATTTTGTGCAAACTTTAAAAATCTTCTTGTCCATAACCATTGGGCCTAGGGCTACCAAATTTTGTATGTAGTGACATCTTATAGTCCTATATCAAGTTTGTTCAAATTATGCCCCTGGGGTCAAATTTGACTCTGCCCGGGGGGTCAAAAAATTGAACATTTGCTTATATAAGGCCTATTTTGTGAAAACTTAAAAAATCTTCTTGTCCATAACCATTGGGCCAAGGGCTACCAAATTTGGTATGTAGTGACATCTTATAGTCCTCTACCAAGTTTGTTCAAATTATGCCCCTGGGGTCAAATTTTACCCTGCCCCTGGGGGTCAAAAATTTCAAAATTTGCTTATATAAGGCCTATTTTGTGAAAACTTTAAAAATCTTCTCGTCCATAACCATTGGGCCTAGGGCTACCAAATTTGGTATGTAGTGACATCTAATAGTCCTCTACCAAGTTTGTACAAATTATGCCCCTGGGGTCAAATTTGACCCTGCCCTGGGGGGACAAAAAATCAAAAATTTGCTTATATAAGGCCTATTTTGTGCAAACTTTAAAAATCTTCTTGTCCATAACCGTATGGCATAGGGCTACCAAATTTGGTATGTAATGACATCTTATAGTCCTCTACCAAGTTTGTTCAAATTAAGCCCCTGGGATCAAATTTGACCGTTCCCCAGGGGTCACAAAATTGAACATATGCTTATATCAGGCCCATTTTGTGCAAACTATAAAAATCTTCTTGTCCATAACCATTGGGCCTATTTCTACCAAATTTGGTAGGTAGTGACATCTAATAGTTCTCTACCTAGTTTGTTCAAATTTTGCCCCTAGGAACAAATTTGACCTTGCCCCAGGGGTCACAAAAATGAACATATGCTTAAATAAGGCCTTTTTTGTGCAAACTTTAAAAAATTTATTGTTCTTAATTATAAAGCCTAGGGCTACTAAATTTGGTATGTAGTGATATCTTATAGTGCTCTACCAAATTTGTTCAAATTATTCCCCTGGGCTCAAATTTGACCCGGCCCCGGGGGTCACAAAACTGAACATATGACGTTTACCAGTGGAGATTACTGCGGCTGTTTGGCTGTGACCAACAACAACATCAACATCTTGTAAACATGAGATAAAACCCTTTCATTTAGTGCCATTTTAGGTCAGATGGTGACTGCTTACAAAGGCATTGAAGTAAGAACATGTGTTATGAATGTTTTTCTTATAAACTGAAAAAAGTCGGGTTTTATTTAAATATGTTGTAAGTGACCATATATCCGGAAGAAAATATTTTGGATGACATGTTAATTTCATGTCTTTTTTATAGTGTTAAAACCAGTTTAATAATATATTATTGATTTTAAAAACACAGCTTCCATGAACATAATTATTTCAAGGAAAGTCAATATATGATACTGCACGGTAAACTCAAACTTTGTATCGAAGAGAAGGTGTTGAAATTAATGAAGTGCAATGGTCTTAACTATCGTATATGCTGCTTTTTAATAACTAATGATTCATTGTTCCATTTGTGAATAGTGACTGATCATGAATTGTTGAAATGATTGTCAATTGCTCAACAATCCATATATATTTCTGACCATTTTATAATTATCTTAATATTAGTTATGAATTGATCTTAGAAGTCAAATGTATTACTTAATTAAATACATTTATAAATATAAAGAAATAATCTTTAGATTATCATAATATTCTCAGGCTTGTTGGTCTTAGGGATGTGTGGGTTGATGAGCAATTTCTCCTCTTATCACAATTATTTCTACCCTACCGGATCATTTCCTTCATATTCCATTTTAATTCAATTGACGTCTGCAACCTCTTTCAAATTAGGAAAGTCCAAAATGTGTTGTTTGGTAAAGGGTTAAGGAATTTTGATTCCTATGGGTCTTGTGAATCTATTTCAAATCAAATGCGTAGATTTGATCTTCAGCATCTAAAAATATGTGAAATAGAACGACAATATCTTTTGGAGAGATAAATGTACCTACGTTATAAGCAAAGGACCTGTGCAACAATTCCCGGGCTTTTTTGTCTGTTTAGTTAACACAGTAGTAACTTTTTCCATACATAAAAATGCTCATCCTTCCAACTTTAAGCGCCCAGTGGGACGAGGGATAGAAAGAGAAAGTCACATGCTTGAGTACATTTCAACCCATGCGCATTACACGTTTTTTCGCAAAGAAAAAACAGTGGAGCGATGCAGGGCCATCATGGCCCTCTTGTTCATAATTTAGTATGTTTGAAAAGATTAAATTGAAATAGAATTGAGATATAATTATCATGAGACCTATCTTTCAATAAAAAAAATAAAAAAAAAAAAAAAAAATGTTTTTTGGGGGGGGGGGGGGGGAATTTTTCCTCCCAAAAGGGGAAAAAGTATACTTTTCAGGTGGGGGACTGCCGCCGAAATTCGGCGGCAGATTTGATTGATTGAGAGCCCTGAGGTCAATATGTTTGCTGCATAATACAACTCAATCAGCTAAATGTGTTTGCTGCATAATACACCAATCAGGCAAATGTGTTTGCTGCATAATACAACTGAATTAGGTCAAATTGTGTTTGCTGCATAATACAACAATCAGATAAACATGTTTGATGCATAATACAATCAGGCAAATGTGTTCACTGCATGATACAACAATCAGGTCAATGTGTTATCTGCGTAATGCAACAACAAGATCAATGTGTTTGCTGCATAATACAGCAATCAGATCAAAGTGTTTGCTGCATAAAACAGCAATCAGATCAATGTGTTTTCTGCATCATACAATCAGGTCAATGTGTTTGCTGCATAATACAACAATCAGGTTGATGTGTTCTTTGCATAATACAACAATCAAGCCAATGTGTTTGCTGCATAATACAAAATCTGATCAATGTGTTTGCTGCATCATACAATCAGGTCAATGTGTTTGATGCATAACACAACAATCAGGTCAATGTGTTCACTGCATAATACAACAATCAGGTCAATGTGATAACTGCATAACACAACAAGCAGGTCAATGTGTTTGATGCATAATACAACAATCAGGTCAATGTGTTTGCTGCATAACACAATAATCAGGTCAATGTGTTTGCTGCATAACACAGCAATCAGGTCAATGTGTTTGCTGCACAACACCACAATCAGGTCAATGTGTTTGCTGCATAAACCAGTGCCCCAGATAATTATTTGGGAAATAGGGTTTTCACCCATTGATTTTGAATAATAGGGTGATTTTATTCTTGAAATAGGGTGAAATGAGTTCTAAAAATGCATATCTTAAAATCAATGCTGCTTTACTTCTGTTGAAGCTGCACACTTGTATTGATTCAATAAAACTGTTAACTGTAAATTATCATAATTAACTTTAATAAACTGATGTTTCATACATCTATAATCCTTGAAACTGTCAATAACATAAACTTTAAACTTTCGGCGCTTATTGGCTCTTGCTTTCCTGGTTAGAATTTTTTTGCGATCGACTGATATTTTGGCGCAACAATCACGGACGTCTTTCGACCTCTCTTAGACATTTTTATTTTGCATCGTAATAGAAACTGAACTGAGGCGCTTTACAAATACATGCTCAATGAGCGACGGATTAAGTCAGATTGAAAACGCATGTATGTCGTCAAAAATAATTTGGTCGGACGCTTTATTTAACCATGAAATATAGTCCGCAGAGCGTTTGAATAACTTTGACTGTTTCCCTGCTCCGTCATCCAGGCGCTTGCTGAATACAAGCCTCGCGGCGTTACTATAATAATTCCATAGAGAAAATACCAAAAAATGATTGAAGCTATTGTATCATACGCATCAAATTTGACAAATTTGCGTGAAAGTCAAATTCTTTGCGTTTTCAATACGAATGATATTGTATTTCTTTGCGTTTTTAAACATTTTAATAGTGTGAAAGACGCAGCTTATCTGGGGCACTGATAAACCAACAATCAGGTCAATGTGTTTGCTGCATATTACATTTACCGTATACGTGCGCTTACAAGACGCCTTCGCTCATAAGACGCACCCCGACTTCAGACTTTATAATGGGTGGATTTGAAACTGACCCGCGTGTAAGACGCGGTCAAATTTTGCCGTATTCATCGGCCAGAACATGGCCGAAAAATGGCAGAATGTTAAAGAAAATCATCAATTAGTAAAACATTAAGAATTTTTCAAACTCGCGCTGCATACAATTAGTAATTCACGCAAGTCTGAAAAATAAAACAATCAAACAACAAAGTAAATAATATTTGTTTATTTTATGATATATTAGTGGGTTTTAATTTATTTTCAAGTATTATTCATGCAATAAAAATAATTATCAAATTGACAAAATTTCTCACAACTGCGTATTAATCATTTGCCCTAACAATTGCAAACATAAAACATATTACGTTCGTAATATCAATGCACAAGCAAAATTGATCGTGTCAGTCATCTTAATTGTATTGTTTGACAGGTATTGAAATCTTATAGGCAGATATTTTGAAAGCGTTTAGTTTTATTACCTAGATTATGCAAATTTTACGCCCATTGTCTATCAACAATAGGTAACGCCTACTTTCATAAAATTAGCCAATCGCGTGATAGAGTGATAGACTCCGAAGCGCAGATCGAAATCACGTGTCAAGAAGAAAGCCATATGCGGATAATTGCATGCGGTCGCTCTTTGCTCCCGTCGTTGTTGGCCCCTAATAAATAATGTGTCATCAGTATTAGTGGTTCGTCTGAATAAACGTGTTTATTTAACAATTGACAGTTGCAAACTGGTAACTTATTTCAGAGGATACCCTAATTGCCAATTATGTCTTAATTGAAAATTAACAACGTGGAACAAAGACGATCAGGTGATACAAACTTGTCAAATAGCATTTGTAATCGGCAGCGTGTATACTGAGAATTGATTTTGCTGTTGTTTTAAGCATGTTGGCATCGTGTTGCCGCTTACACACGTATTCTATAATGACCAATTTATATGGCATTTAACGACGTCGCGCGCAGACAATCAGGTGATAAAAACTTTTCAAGAATAATCACGGACAATATAACGTCTTACGCCCCAAAAATAACAAAATTCAAATTAAAAATAATAGACAACAAAATCAGTAACAATACATTTTATTACAAATAAATCGGTAACTGAACATAGCGTTCCGATACACGGTACGGGCCAATACAGACTTTAGAGAAAATGCAAATGGCTGCCGCGATGATTCAAAACAACTGACAAGTGTCCAACTTGGCTAGCATAAGCCCAGTAAACTCGATATTTTGATTTTTTTGGTTTATTTTCACCAGTATCTCGCTTATAAGACGCGACCCCAACTGTAACTTATTAATTTAAGTCTCAAAAATGCGTCTTATAAGCGCACGTATACGGTAATTGAAAGAATGCATGCAGCGTGGACTTTTGACACTGAAATGGCTTTTTTTGCCTTTCACGCTTCAATACACCGCTTCTGTCGACCATTTTGATTTTTATGTAAAACGGTCACTGACACTTCGGCTTAGGTCATAATGACCTTTTGGTCGCCGTTCAAGTCATATCAAAAACTATATTTAACATTTAATTTTAATGACATTTTGTAGGTATACAGTATATTACTTGTGTATAAAAATTACGATTAGTGTAATTAAAAAGGTACAATAAACAATAATGACTCACCTGCAATACTAGGAGAACATAATTGAGACCATTTGGCCTATTGACCGTTCTTAGGTGTGGCTTTTCATCACAGCAAATGCTTGAGTGACGTTGACTAAAAGTTGTAGTTTTAATTGAGCGCCTAGACGAGTCAGAACCGGGATGAAATGTTTACCGTATATAATTTGCTACTGGAAGTTTTACGCACGTTCGAAAATTTCGAATTCGTGTTTTATTTTTTCAATGCGTAACTTTATGCAAAGATTTTAAATATAAATCGTTATTTAAAAAATTTAAGTCGTTTTTACGCCTTTACGCATGTTATCTGGAGCACTGATGATGATGATAATGGTGATGATGTTGATGATGTTGATGGCGGTGATGATGATGTTGATGATAATGGTGATGATGATGATGATGATGATGATGATGATGATGATGGCGGTGATGATGATGTTGATGATGATGTTGTTGATGATGATGATGTTGATGATGATGCAGACAATGACGATGATGAGAATGATGGTGATAATGATGATGATGACAATGATGATGATAATGGGGGTTATGATGATGATGATGATGATGATGATGATGTTGATGATGATGATGATGATGATGATGATGATGATGATGATGATGATGATGATGATGATGATGACGATGATGATGGGTGCCAGTTGACAGGAATGTCTTACCCATAAATAGGGGTCTAAAAAAACAGGATGTGTGTTGTCATTATCAAACTTGCTTGTGGTAATAATTAATATGTGTATAATGTTACAACTTCATTGGACAATGGTTGGACAAATTGTTCCAATACATCTGATATTCAAATGTCTGTCTAAATAATTCATGAATTATGATGTGTTTTCTATGTTTAAAATTGCTATAGTAACACAGTATTATAAAGAGAATGAATCATATATTGGGTTATCTGTTACTATAACATCTTGTTTGGGCGTACTGTCTATTGGTCTGTTTAAAACCATTTCAGTGTCAGACCAGCAAAAAAGCAAAATATAAAAAGACTCCTGGCTCCTATCAAGGTGCTTAAATATTGTCATAAAGTGACTATAAGCATCTATAACTATCTCAAATTACTCATTGAGTGCTGTCAATTATGAGTGCATTCACACAAAGACACGGCTTGTGTTATTCCCTTTTGTCCATCCTCTTTCTAGCCTTTTGTGTCATCAATTATCACCTTGTGAACTCTGTAGAGGTGTGACTCAATCTTCATGAAACTTGGCCGTCATCAATTATCACCTTGTGAACTCTGTAGAGGTGTGACTCAATCTTCCTGAAACTTGGCCCAACATAAATCACAATGATATCTTGGAAGAATTCACAACTGAATCACTTGGGGTTTAAAACTACATCCCTAGATTAACTTTAATGAAAAGCTTGTATTTCTCTCATTAGAATTCTCCTGGAATTATTGCAAGAAAAGCCAAAAATTTGAAAAATGTATCATTTTATTTTAAGTCTAACTTACTATAGGGAATAAATATATTGTCCTCTATGTTGCGTTCACTTAAAAAAAAATTGCATACAATAGTTTAACAAACTAACTTTGTTAAACCTAAATAAGTGCGCATATTTATGTTAATAAGTGTAAAATTAAGTTATTGAACAATCTTCACAAAATTTATATGCAGGGCTTTGAATTCAACTACTCAATCCTCAGATTTGCAGTTAATTGCAGTGAATTCCATGGAAATTCTTTTTAAGGTTTATCTTAAGTCTGCACTGAAAGTACCACTGACACCAGGATTTCAGTGTAACTAAAACTGCAGTAGGCTATTGTTAGTTATTTATCAAGATGAAATATAATAATTCATATGCATAGTGAAAGTCATTTAATGTCTGTTAAAAAAACAAGCCAGCAATGAGGCGCAGCAGTTCTCTTTTGTGGCTATAGGAATACAATTTGACGATTCCAGCAGTCACATTTGTTTACAGTAACACACCAGGCTTTTTCTGCTCCATTTTGGGAATACGCCACACTGGAATTCTGGGAATTTCGCGTCGTGAATACCCCCATTTTGGGAAAAACATTATTCGCAAAATTGGCTCAATTGGGAAAAATTATCGCATTTAAATAGTGTTTCTTATATTTCAAAGAAGCCATTAACTGGTAAATAACCACTATTTTGATAACTTATTACTAAAATTTTACAAAGTATTATGAACATGTGAGATAAGTGGAGGTTTTTTAATCTGAATTTGGGGAGAAGGTCTGGCCTTTTTTAAGGTGAAAAAAATCTTGCGAAGCGCCGGATTTTGAGGAAAATAAGGAAAGTCTTAAATAATCATTAATATATTTTACAGTTTTTAAAACAAATTCAAGGCAACAGATAATTTAATTATGCAACACTTTCTATTTTCTACAGCGGATCAGGTTAACTTATATATTTTAAGGTAAAAAAAAAAAAAAAAAATATTTTTTTTTTTTTTTGGAATTGGGATTTTTTTTTTCAATTTGGAAAAAAAACAAACAGATTTGCATTGGGAATGGGGCCGAATTTCGGACCCGTGGCATACGGCGGAAAAAGCCTGCACACTCATTGTGAAAGTTAATAAACACATTAACACAAATTGTGTTGTAATTATTTCTTGGCATGATTATGTTGTTGTTTTAAAAAAATGGCTGCCAGGTGCTGGGGTAGTTTTCTTTAAAAAAAAAGTAAAACCTTGCGAAAACCACCTGCTCATAATGCTTTAGTCTGAAAGCCTTGGATTAGCGCCTTAGGACCTCTTGTATACCTTCAAGGCCAGTCAGAACTTAGCCTGGATCAAAATTGGATCAGATTTTTAGTTTAATAGCACTTTCCATTGCTAATCTAAAATCATGACATTTGTTCAGTTGGTACTTTATTTTCTTTTGACTGTTAACCAAAGAACATAATGTGTGCACATTGCATCCTATCTGATGACGCTTGTTGTTCTATCTAAGGCTAGTGACCAATTACAGACTGTACATTACTGATCTATACATGGTATATTCAAAGCTGTTTCTTGTGCAAGTATGTCTCATCATGTTTTTTTTAAAGTCCTGCTTAACTACCCAACACCCTATCAGCTCACATGGATATGTATTATAGGTGCCCAATATACATAATAATTTATCTCTATCATGACATGGCAGTGATGGGGAAAGATTTGTGCTAAATTGCATTCTACATGTTTTTTCTATGAAGTAAGACAAGAGGCACTTATTCAGAAAACGGATGCAATCTTAATTAACTGCTATTCCCACCAAAATTGTCTTAGTACTGGCAGTCAACAAGGATGTGTGTGGACCCTCTTGTTAGCTTGACTTTTCGAAGAAAAAAGAGAGCTTTACTACTAGCCCCTGCGTCAGCGTAGCCGTCGGCGTTGGTGAAATTTTTTATGCTACTCGAAAATATTTTCAGTGGAGCATATAGTTGCCAGTTTGTAGTTCCTTACTTCCTTCCTTCATTCCGTCACACTTTTGCTACCGTTTCTCATAGCGCCGTCAATACTTAACTAATCGCTTTCATATTTGGCATGTTGGTACCTTGCATGGACCTCTACCTTTTGATGAGGTTTGAGGTCACTGGGGTCAAGGTCACTGAGGCTAATAATAGACTTCCTTCTGTCACACTTTTGCAACCGTTTCTCATAGCGCCTTCAATGCTTAACCAATCGCTTTCATATTTAGCATGTAGGTTCTTTGAATGGAACTCTACCTTTTGATGAGGTTTGGGGTCACTGGGGTCATGGTCAAGGTCACCGAGGCTAATAATACACTATCTTCTGTCACACTTTTGCTACCGTTTCTCATAGCGCCTTCAATACTTTACCAATCACTTTCATATTTGGCATGTAGGTACCTTGCATGGACCTCTACCTTTTGATGAGGTTTGAGGTCACTGGGTCAAGGTCACCGAGGCTAATACTAGATTTTTTTAGGTGTTTATTAACACATACATCGACAAAGCGCATCATTGGGGAGCATCCATCAGTTTCACTGATATTCTTGTTTATTAAGTCAAATAACTTTAACACTATCAAAGATAATTAACTCAAACTTGGAACACTTCTTTATGGTAACAACACAATTTTGTACGTTAAGTTGAATTAATCTGCCAGCATTATTTTTAGAGTTATGCCCCTTTTTTACTTAGAAAATTGAAAATTTGGTTAAGTTTTGTGTTTAGGTCCACTTTATTCCTAAAGTATCAAAGCTATTGCTTTCATACTTGCAAGATTTACTAACTATCATGAGGGGACTGTGCAGGCAAAGTTATGTAACTCTGACTGGCATTTTGACAGAATTTTGGCCCCTTTTATACTAAGAGAATTGAACATTTGGTTAAGTTTTGTGTTTTGGTCCATTTTACTCCTAAAGTATCATGGCTATTGCTTTTAGAATTAGAACACATGCTAACTATCATAAGGGGACTGTTCAGGACAAGTTGCATAACTCTGGTTGGCATTTTGACAGAATTATGGCCCTTTTTTTAGTAACTTTCAATACTTTGATAAACTTTGTGTTTAGATGCACTTTACTTCTAAAGTATCAAGGCTATTGCTTTCAAACTTCAAACACTTTCTTGCTATCATGAGGGTT
Source organism: Dreissena polymorpha (assembly GCF_020536995.1). NCBI lineage: Eukaryota > Metazoa > Mollusca > Bivalvia > Myida > Dreissenidae > Dreissena > Dreissena polymorpha. The sequence goes on along the minus strand of NC_068355.1, from coordinate 190,420,874 downwards.
CTGTATCTGGCAAGTTGAATTAGACCTTGACCTTTGAATGACCTTGACTCTCAAGGTGAAATAAATAAATTTTGCTTAAATTGCCATAACTTCTTTATTTAGGATCAGATTTGATTCATACTTTTACAAAACAACACTTTCCTGACAAACCACAATGGACTTCACCCAAAACATCCCCCAGGCCCCACCCCAGAATCCCCCCCAATTTTTTTTTCCCCTTTTTTAATGCCACCGGTAGCAGTTGAACTGTCTGTCAGTCTGTGCGTCCATGCAAAACTTTAACATTGGCCATAACTTTTGCAGTACTGAAGATATCCCTTGGTATTTGGCATGGATGTGTATCTCATGGAGCTGCACATTTTGAGTGGTGGTAGTTCAAGGTCGTCCTTCAAGGTTAAAGGTCAAATATATGGCATCTCTCCGTCCATCCAAAAACTTAAAGATAAGTCATAACTTTGGCAATCTTGAAGACAGCAACTTGATAATTGGCATGCATGTGAACCTCATGGAACTGCACATTCTGAGTAGTGAAAGTTAACGGTCAATGTCATCCCTTAAAGGTCAAAGGTCAAGGTCAAAGGTCTAATTTTGCTATATTGAAGATAGCAACTTGATATTTGGCATGCATGTGAATCTCATGGAGCTGCACATTTTGAGTGGTGAAAGGTCAAGGTCTTCCTTCAAGGTCTAATGTCAAATATATGGCGTCTGTCCGTTCGTCCGAAAACTTTAACATTGGTCATAACTTTTGCAATATTGAAGATTGCAACTTGATATTTGGCATGTATGTGTATCTTATAGAGCATCACATTGTGAGTGGTGAAAGGTCAACGTCATCCTTCAAAGTCAAAGGTCAAGGTTAAAGGTAAAATTTTGCAATATTGAAAATAGCAACTCGATACTTGGCATGCATGCGTATCTCATGGAGCTGCATATTTTGAGTGGTGAAAGGTCAAGGTCATCTTTCAAGGTCAAAGGTCGAGGTCTAAGGTCAAATTGTGCAATATTGAAGATTGCAACTTGATATTTGGCAATGCATGCGTATCCTCATGGAGCTGCATATTTTGAGTGGTGAAAGGTCAAGGTCATCCTTCAAGGTCAAAGTTCAAATTATGCAATATTGAAGAAAGCAACTCGATGTTTGGCATGCATGCGTATCTCATGGAGCTGCACATTTTGAGTGGTGAAAGGTCAAGGTCATCCTTCAAGGTCAAAGTTCAAATTATGCAATATTGAAGAAAGCAACTCGATGTTTGGCATGCATGCGTATCTCATGGAGCTGCACATTTTGAGTGGTGAAAGGTCAAGGTCATCCTTCAAGGTCAATGGTCAAATTGTGCGATATTGAAGATAGCATTTCGATATTTGGCATGCATGCGTATCTCATGGAGCTGAACATTTTGAGTGGTGAAAAGGTCAAGGTCATCCCTCAAGGTCAAAGGTCAAATTTTGCAATATTGAAGATAGCAACTCAATATTTGGCATGCATGGGTATCTCATGGAGCTGCACATTTTGAGTAGTGAAAGGTCAAGATCATCCTTCAAGGTCAAAGGTCAAGTGTCAAATTTTGTGATATTGAAGATAGCAACTCGATAATTGGGATGCATGCATATCTCATGGAGCTGCACATTTTGAGTGGTGAAAGGTAAAGGTCATCCTTCAAGGTCAAATGTCAAATTTTGCAATATTGAAGATAGCAACTCGATATTTGGCATGCATGCATATCTCATGGAGCTGCACATTTTGAGTGGTGAAAGGTCAAGGTCATCTTTCAAGGTCAAAGGTCAAATATATGGCTTTAAAGCGGCGTAGTACATGTAGGGGGCATTGCGTTTCACGAACACAGCTCTTTCAACACTTACCTTACATACCACAATGGACTCCACCCAAACCATCCCCAAGGCCCCACCCAAGAATCCGCCCCCCCTTGAAAAAATTAATTTGATTCTTTATTCTTCTTATTTTTGAAATATCATCTAACAGATGACCATACACCCACATTATTCCCCCTCTCCAGCCCCCCCCCCCCCCCCCCCACACCCAAAGATTTTTTTTTTTGAAACGTGGTAAAAAAAATCTATTGAAAGTTTTTTCATTAAGATTGTTTAACATTTGAATTGTCTCCAAATCAGCTCTATAAGTTGAACCTAAGAAAATATAAGATACTTATTATCAGTTATAAAGTATTTGTAAGCATGAAATTAACAAAATTAATTGAAAACTTTAGTAAAAATATTAGATATAGTAGATATAGTAGATATTTTCCAATCCAAAGGGACTCGGCCTCATTTCCAAAATGGTGAAAAAACACTGGGTATATTTAGGACAACATCTTGTCTGTTTTAATTTTATTGACAGTTGTCTCATATAAAGACATTTCTTTTAAAATATATTTTTACAAAATGGCGATAACATGACATTTTCTGGCAATGAAACATATAATAATCGAATATTTGAATCCCAAATTGAGATTAGAATTTTTGGTTTGCAACCGTATATGTAGATATTATATAATTTGGTTGCAACCAAGCTATTGCTGTTAAATTAATAAAAGGACATTTTTTCCATGCGGGATCTCTGGAACTTGTGCTCGGCATTGAGGTTGTTTTGCTCTCATAGCTAAGTACCGGTACCTGTCCAATGTCGAAAATGGTGCGCAAAAAAAACCTGAAATTAGTAAAATTCGCGTTTTGAAGTCTTCATATGTCCAATGACCACTTAAACTACCTGCTTTGACAAGACCGCAGTCTCTGTCTGAACAATCTCAGACCAGTAAGCGGTTGGCGACAGTCCGTGCTTACAAAAGGCAGAGGTGGGGGAGGAAGTGCGCAGTCTAAAGGCAGGGAAATCTCCAGGAGTGGACAAAATCCCTTCAGAGCTGATTTAGCACTGAAGAGAAGCCAACTGTGTAAATGATCTTTAAAAAAAAAATTGATGTGTGTAGTGTTGCTAGAATTAGGGCCTTTTATCTGTTTTTTCCACTAAAGGATATATATTCTCAAAAATGTGTGTTATGATCTCCCCTTTTACTTAGTAGTAACAGTAGTAACTACAGTGTGAATCTTGCGCCATCGTCCACAGTTTGATGACACCAATGTGTATATAATAGAATTTTGACAGCCACCAATTTTTGCCGAGTTATGGCACTCCTTGTTTTTTGCCTTTTGTAGAATATAATAGTGGATTTGTTTGGTGTCCAAACATGTACAATGGGGGCATCAGTGTATGTGAGACATTTCTTTCTTTTGTACAGTACAGCTCGCGCGGATTTGTCAAAATCCGCGCTGCCACCGCGGACAAACGCGCTCCAGGGCGGAAAATCACGGCGATATTGTTTCTTGTTCGCAGTGTTTTTTCGGCGGTCCTCACAAAAAAGCCGCGGACACTGTCACACTTAGAAGTCACCGCGGATCGTCGTGGACTTTTCGCGGACCGCGGTGGATGCACGACGGATCACGGTGGAGGTTTGTTATAAGAAAATTTCATTGGAGAAAAGGTTCATTATAAAAAGATATAACATACATGTTAACATTGTACCTTTGTTTTGTCTGTGGTGAGTAAATAAAATTCAATTAAATATATAATTCTCTCTATGATATAAAATTGTTTACTTCTGTTTCCCAATAATGATGAAGTAAAACTTAAAGTATTTATAGCATGGTTACGTAAATTCCCGAAGATAATCTTAATTAAATGTTCCTATATCTGTGAAAAATAATAAATATATGGAAATATAATTGAATACACTATTAAATACCCGCAAATAATAAAAGGTAACTCGTGTATAATTAACTTCGTGTGCGTAACGTTTTACGCCATCTCATGTCCCTAACATTAGCTCGTAATCTTTTCAAGTGATATGATGGGCAATTTTCACTGTTGAATTGAGCTGAAAAGAATTTACAGGTCAAAAGAGTTAGTTAAAATGTGCCCTCATCCTAGCTTTAGTGAAGGATGAGGGTCATTATTAGAGTAAAGCCGGAGGCTGAGCATGTATACAATAGCATTATGTTCGGAGTCGTTCGAACTAATCGATTAATTCGCCAGTACAACGAGAAAATCGAGTCTACCGGAAGTACTCCCAATCGAGTACACCTGAAGCACTAAGCACATTTTTCATAATTCAAAGCTCAATGTTTTGTTGAAAAAACACAATGGGCGGGCTAAGAAGCAGATATAAAATATTGCAGAATAAATGTATGTTAAACAATACATAAAAATGTTGGGTGGGTGTTTACATGCTTAGCCTCCGGCTTGACTCTAATAATGACCCTCATCCTTCACTAAAGCTAGGATGAGGGCACATTATTTTTCGTAAATGCCTTCGGCTTCACATGTATACAATAGCATCTTCAAAGAGCAACAAAACATTCACTCAATCAAACACATTTATTATAATAAATGTTCATCGTCATTTAAACACCGAATCAGCAAACGACATATTTTCTTTGCTAATAGTATGTCTGTAATAAAACTTCCTAAAGTTCTTATCAGAAGACTAGTCCGCTGTACTTAATATCTTTTGTAAAGAACAACCACTTACTAAAGCTTTAGATACAGATGCCCCTCTAAAAGAATGTGCCTTGAATTTATTAGAGTCTATTCCAGACAAATCCAAAACAGTACGTAACCATCTAGCAACAGTACTAGTGGACACAGATTTAAAAGTGACATACGAAATAAGTAATTTTCTTGACAATCGTACACTTTCTATTTTACTTAAATAAAATAATAAAGTATGCATAGCACACAATTTCTCGTCTTTATAATGCTCAATTTTTAAATTATATGAATGTCCAATTCTTGAAGTTTTCAACACAGATGGAAAACCTATAATAACACATTGCTTTTCCTTCAGCATATAATCAATATCCATGGCAACTAAAGTTTGTGCTCGCGGGGCTGCAGCCAAGGAAATCAAAGCCACCACTTTAAAAGTCAATAATTTCAATGATAAACTTTCCAAAGGAAATAATGAAGAAAGAAATTTCAAAACAGGAGTTACATCCCAAGTAAAATTAAACCTTGGTTTTGGAGGCATTTTCATAAAAACTCCCTTCATAAACCTAGTAATTAAATTACAGTTAACACACCATGTATTTCCCATCAATGGTAAAGTCTGTAAAAGCATTGCTTTATGCAAATTAATGACTGAATATGATTTTCCTATCTGGAATAAATAACACAAATATGTCAACACAACTATTTCAGTCGTCTGAAAGGGATTGCCAAACCTGATACCGTTCCAAAGCACCCAATTCTGCCACGCATATTTGTACTGCTGTCTAGTTCCTTTTGACCAAGAAGATGTAATGAAGATTTAAGCTGCAGATGGAATCTTTCTTGTTGACATCTCTTGGATGATATGATGGCTGCGAAGATCTTCAACCTCTTCCCTAACGGGTGCAGCTCCCCGCTGTGAGGGAGAAACAGCAAGTCTTTATGTCTCGGCAAACTTACAGGAATATCAGTCAAACATTCTAATAAAACTGGAAACCATGACCGTGCCGTCCAATATGGAAAAATTAAGAGTGCCTTTTTAACTCTGTCTTCTTTCACCTTATTTAGCACCTTTGCAATCAAATTAAAAGGAGGAAATATGTATGGTTCCAATTCTCTCCAATAATGAGAATGCATCATTATGAAAGGACCCAGGTTCAAGGTACCATGATACAAAACGATCAATTTGTTTATTTAATCTTGAAGCAAACAAGTCAATATTAGGGTAAAATAATTGTTTACAAACTCTCTGAAAAATATCTGACTTAATAGTCCATTCTGTATTTTCAGAAAAATTTCTAGAATAATAGTCAGCAGTATTACTTGAACCAGGTATGTAAACTGCTGAAAGAAATATGTCTCTCACTAAACACCATTGCCAAATATCACCAGATAATCTGTCCATACTTAAAGAGGCAATTCCACCCATATCATTAATATATGAAACAGCTGCTACATTGTCAGACTGAACTTGAATATGAACTCCACTTTCTTCATTATAAAAGGATTGCAATCCATAAAAAATTGCCAACATTTCCAAGTAATTTATTGGATACAATGATTCATCCATGTTCCATCTTCCATTGGCATGACCACTTGTGATCAAATCAATAGCGCCCCAACCTAAAAGGCTTGCATCAGTTCTACACACAAAATTAACTTCTCCTTGCCTAATAAGTTTCCCATTTTTCTTTACCAGATTAGTTTGCCACCATTGAAGCTCCTTTATACTATCATTACTCAGTAACACTTTGTTATCAAAATTCATCATTTGTCCTAAACCCAATAATTTATTTCTTTCCAATTGCCTGTAATGTAACGGGGCCTCTAGCACTGCATAAAAAGCGTTAATAATTGACCCTATAAAAGAAGCCAAATCTCGGACAATAACAAACTTTTTGTCAATTAAAATCTTTGCTTTTTGCAATATTTTGTTGATTTTTTCCTCTGTAAGAAATATTTTAAACTCAACCGTATCAATTATAAAACCAAAAAATACCAATATTTGCACTGGTTCCATTACAGACTTATTCAAATTTACCAAAAAACCCAGTTCTTCTAATGTGTTCTGGGTAACTTTTGTGTTTTCTTTGCAAACCAATCTATTTTGATTCATAATAATGGAATCATCAATATAATAGGAACATCTTATGTTTCTATGTCTCAACCATGCAAAAACAGGTTTTAAAATCTTCGTAAAAATAAATGGAGCAGATTTCAAACCAAATGGAAGGCATACAAACTGGTACAATTTATCATTCCATTGGAACTTAAGAAATTTTTGAAAATCTTTGTGAATTGGAACCGAAAAATAAGCATCTTGTAAATCGATGGAGGTCAAGTAATCATTTTTCTGCAAAAGATCAAGTACAACTTTGAATGTCTCCTGTTTAAAATGATCATAATGTACAAATGCATTCAAATACTTCAATTAATCACAGGACGAAACTTTCCATTAGGTTTCGGTACTATAAAAATAGTTGATATGAACTCTTCGTTTTCATGAACAGAGTTAATAATAGCTTTTTTGCTCAAAAGAGTTTTGATCTCTAGATCTACAATTTGCCAATGTTCTTTTTCAAATGGAATTTCTTTTGGAATTTTATGTTGACATGGTTGTATGTCAAAATGAATACAGTAACCAGACACTGCATCAAGAACCCATTGATCTTGTGTAATTTTTCTCCAAGCATGTAAATTATATTTCAGACCTCCAATTTTACATACCTTAATGTCCACATCTACTCGTTTGGGTGTGGATTTGGAGGTGTAGCAACCGCATTGGCTGACCTCTTGAACCCTCTACCATATGGTCGACTACCAGATCTATACTGGCCCCTGTAGGGGTACGGCTGGTATCTGTTTGGGTACGGATCCTCATAACCGCCCTGAACATAACTTCCTCTGAAACCCCCTCTTCTAGGGTATCTACCGGGCCCTCGACCTCTCACAAAATTGTCATTTCGCCCAATATAGGACACGGAGTCACAAGCTTTGATTTCTTTTGACACTTCATCACCAAAAAGCTTATTTGTAATCTGTTGAGAAATGTTACAAAGTGGATAATATTTCCGTTTTAAAGCTGGTCTTATCATATACCTTCTTCTTATAGAAAGGTTGAATTGCACCTGACCCATTAAAGTGAGTGCATCACACAGTAAAGTTTTTGCTTCTTGATTCGCCATAATTTGAGGCTTTAATACCTCTGCAAGACGGATAATGGGTGTCATACCCGAGGCTACCAAATTTTGGGCTTGTACAATGCTTCTATCTTGCGTCTGAGTGCGTTTATTCAGAATTTTCCATATTTCATTATTAACCAATGGAGGGCAAGCCATTTCACAATTCTCAGGAACAGAGTACTTTGAAATTAAAGAATCTGTTTCACACTGTGTTGTGCAAGCAACATTTATTACTTTCGCCAAAGATGGTGATATTGGTTTGCCCTTATCTGGGGCTTTAAGACGGGGCAATTCCCAAGTGTCACATTCAGCCTCATCATCATCAAATAGTGCACTTGACATGTCAATGTTAGTACGTTTTCTTTGTTTTATTACATCATCAGTGTCAGAAATCTGATCTGCATCTACTTCGATTGTCATTCTTGGTAAATTTTCAAGAGAAGTTCCAAACAGAGATGTAATGTCATCATCATCAGCATATTGTGGTTCTGTACTAGGAATACCAAGTAACTCTCTAAGACTCTTTATGTCATTTTCTGATAGTTTAGACAAATCCAATGCAGGTGTCTGCTTATTACAACCTACTTGTGAAACTGAAAGTTCATTGTTATTCTTATCTGAACCAGATTGCTTCTTTTTTGTTACTTTCGAAACATTACTTTTACTTGTTTTGTCTTTAGAATTACTTTTGTCTTTAGAACTAATTTGCGCTTTCTCCTTCGGAGTGGCCTTTTCTTTTGCATTTAGTTTCTCATTAAACGTTTCTTCATCAGAGAAACCATAAAACGAGTCCTCCGACTCGTCTGGATGCAACGAAACTTCGTCTCGTTTAGAGCCCATTTTCCCAACTTTAAATGTCAATAAATTGGCAAAAACACTATAACACTGAGATTAATCAATGATAATATAAACTGGGACTACGTCCTCAGTTGGCTCCACAATATATTGATGTACAAATTGTTTATTTTGTCTCACCTTGTTCGTCGAACGCCAGAACATAAAATGAAAAATGTGCTTAGAGCTTCAGGTGTACTCGATTGGGAGTACTTCGGTTAGACTCGATTTTCTCGTTGTACTGGCGAATTAATCGATTAGTTCGAACGACTCCGAACATAATGCTATTGTATACATGTGAAGCCGAAGGCATTTACGAAAAATAATGTGGTAACTGGCGAATTATCTGCAAATCATCTTGCTACCAGTTGTTTATAAAAAGATATATATATATATAATTCAATATTTTACATGACTCATCCAGTCCTGTAAGCCGAAATTATCCGTTAAACAAAAAAGTGTCTTTGTGTCGTATGAATGAATCTGCATTAAAACTTAATTTAGATTCACATCGTAAATCGAATCATTTATTTCGTCAGTTGTCAAAACGAAAGTACGGTTGATATTCAAATGAATTATTGTTCTCTTTCATGGATATTGTTTTAGTATGTTGATGCTTTATTAACAAATATAAGTCTATATGAAGTGAAAACACCAAAAAAATACAACAGTTGCGCTAGACACCTATAAACTGTTGGATGCCCATAATATCACTTTCACCAATCAATCAATTTAAAACACATAAATGACCAGTACAAAACTAGCATTGTTCACGCCTATTTCAGTTTGTGTGAGCGTTATCGGTTTGTACTCTCCGCAATTGTGTTAATTGTAATTACGTTTACTGTGACACGCGTATTATCGAAGTTGCAAACTGTGAACTACCTCGGTTTGGATCAGAAAACTACGACTTATTTTAGCTTGGATTAGTAAACTGTAGATGACTATAAGACAGCTATCTTCGCCCTCGAACATATATAAGATGAGATATATATATATCACTCGCTTTGAAGGGGCCTTTTCACAGATGTTGGATGTTTTAAAGTTTGTAATTAAATGCTTTATATTGATAAATGTAAACACTGTAAAAAATCAGGAATAAAATTGAAAAAAGGGAAAAAAGTAGCTTTCTGCAGGGCTCGAAGCAGTGAATCCCGGAGTCATGGAGTTAAAACGAATAAGACTGCTCGGCCATCCTGCCAAGTATATATGATAGATGTATTTTATACTTAATATACGCAATCTTCTTGTTTCACAAAATTAAACGACAATAAAAGAACTTTAAAATTATTCAATGGTTTCGCGTTGCAACGCTTTATAATTTTCAGTTTTTAAAATCGTCAAAAGATACATATACTGGCTATATTAAACCATGGTAAATGTTCAGTATTACCGTTTCCTAAAAAATATCTCAACTCAATCAAAAATTTGCGAATCTGAAACAAGTTTTGTTCAATTTTGTCAATTTATCAAAACGTGAAAAGATCCCTTTTAGATTCACTATTTGAATACAGTATTACGATGGGGAAAGTAACACACACAACAAAATTGCAGATTATTAATCTTTATCGAGCTGGCTTTCGCGTGTCAGCTATTATGAAGTCTATAAATGCGAAAGGACACGTCAACAAGTTATGTACTGGGTAAAACAGTATATTATTGATCCTGATATCGTTTACCGCCTGTGGTGTATGGTCTCTGTTGTAACGACTATCATGTTAGTTACCATCTGTACAATATCTTATCTTAGCAACACACATTGCCACGGGCTAATATAACACCTGATTAGCATAAAATAAATGCCCATATGTAGGCTGAACAACATGACATAAGAAAATTAAAATAAATAAATTAATTAAATTAACCCTAAACAATAGATGTAAAGTTTTATTAAAGACTCATTAAATGGTGCAGCGATAACAAAATAGTCTAAATTTCAATTTAAGGTAGCGCACCTCTAATGGGCACATATCCAAATATAATCTAATTAATTATTTTCTTAATCAGCATCATTTCACTGAACTACATGCAAATTTGTAGGTAGGCTTTCCATGCTTTTTAAAAAAATATACCGATTTTTTCAAAACCACCCCCACGCTAGGCTTTTGTCCAGTTTATTTTCACCCCTGGGGTATATAAAAGTTCCATAATTCATTCAAATTTCCAAATATGGGCATGCAGTTGGTGTGTACAGATGCTGTAAAGGTGTTTAAAGTTCAAACAAGATGAAATAAGTATTCTTTTACAGACATTTAATTTTTACAAATTTTTATCTATGGAAGAGCGCCATGAAATGTAAGTGATTTCAGCCAAGTAAAAATGGGGTCAGTTAAAAACAAAGTGTCATAAAATTCAAAATAGTATCATTTAAGTCCTATTTTAAACTTAGTTTTTATAGAAACACTATATACAGCAAAAATACCAAGAAATAGACAAATTTACCGTTTTCTTTTTGAAATATAAATAACAAGGGACAAAATTGTCACAAAACCAGGTTTTCATTGTGAAAAAAAATCTGATAAAGGGAGAAAACTCAAACTGAACTTTTGAAATGAACAAACAAAATTAACCCCCTTTGTAAGTTTTTTTTTTTTTAAATCTATTTTTAGTTGTGGCGACCTTGACATTGGAGATATTGACGTGATTCTTTCGTGCGACACACCGTCCCATGATGGTGAACAAATGTGCCAAATGATTTTAAAATCTCACAATGAATGACATAGTTATGGCCAGGACAAGCTCATTTATGGCCATTTTTGACCTTTGAACTCAAAGTGTGACCTTGACCTTGGAGATATCGACGTTATTATTTCGCGCGACACACCGTCCAATGATGGTGAACAAATGTGCCAAATGATTTTAAAATCTGACAATGAACGACATAGTTATGGCCCGGACAAGCTTGTTCCGCCCGCCCGCCAGCCCGCCAGCCAGCCCGCCAGCCAGCCCGCCCGCCCGCATTCGCCAATCTAATAACCAGTTTTTTCCTTCGGAAAACCTGGTTAAAAATGCAACATGCATGGTTCGTATTTTCAACAGTAAATCACCCAGTTTCGCCATAACGGTGTTTTAATTTTAATAATAGAAGAATGTGCATAAAAATTGCAACATATTTAACAATAAATATAGCTTATATGCCATATTAAATCAAATAACGTTAGAAAATAAATAAAACGCGTCGCAAAAAAGTATACGTCGTCGGCAGGATTCGAACCTGCGCGGGAATATCCCAAAAGATTTCTAGTCTATCGCCTTAACCACTAGGCTACGGCACCTAATAGTAGGCTCTTCAACCTTCGAAGAAATCGCGGGAAATCATTAGAGGTGCGCTACCTTAATTACAATAAAGGAAAACTTACTATTTATTGCATCTTCTTTCTCAATAGCATTATCAATAAAGCCTCTATAGCATTGTTAATAAATATTCAATTCAGGTGAAAATTTATATTGTGTTTGTATACATCATGCTAAATGCTATGAGAGAATAAGTTGCCCTCTTCTGTTGCAAATTGTAAACAGTACGGGTACAGCGAAATTAATCAAAGAGCAACACACGGGTAAAGGCGATTAAAAAATCCGACTTTCATGAAATTCGAAGGATAATCATCAAACAAATCTAAACTCTTTAATAGACAATTAGATATTTTATTAAAATAACACTCACAATTACAATTTATTCTAAGTAATGAGTATCAGCGTGTGAGTAAAAACAATTATAAAACATCCGTCTTTCATTTAATCAAAAGGACAATCATGAAACAAATCGGGTAATCTTTACCAATTATCTATTTTATCCAATCAGACCTAGTGTCAACAATTTGTGAATAGCGGATTAAAGACGCGTGAAATTAATGAAGACGGTGGAAAATTGTGCAAACTGTAAAAATCGCAAACAATTGAAAGAGATTAGTGATAAGTGAAGGCGGTATTCGGTTATAACCCGGCGTCATGTGAAGAACCCGTATCTAATCAATACCAACGATCATTTTAATGTGAAATTCGGTTGTTAACTTGTGATAAGTGTAATTCGGTGTTTCCATGTTACGCAATCATACATATCTCGATAGTATTAAAATTCCAAAACATAGAATACACGTGCCTCTCACACAATTTTGAGTATCATTTCAAAAATTTAAAATAGAAAGAGGTCGATATAGAAATATTTCACGACAACAGAATATGTAGATTTTGCAATCGTAATGTTATAGAAAACTAGCACTGCTTTTCATTATAACAAAAGTATTACGATAAAAAAACACATTTTAAGCGAGATTATACGATTTTGTATATGTGTTAAAGTGTTATATATTGATAAAATGTGAACAATAACACAAAATAGGCAAGACAAAATATACATTTAAGACGAATTTCATAACATTCAGCAAAGACAAATTAGTGCCCCGAGCCGATTGCGACGAATATATTTCGTACATATTTTCCTACAATTACCGAAGCATTCGTCATTTTAGTTAGTGTTCGTGTGTCGTATGAATAGATATCGATGCAGGAATTTAAAAAGAACCGTTTAACTAAATTTAGATTCACATAATACTTGCATGATTTACATGCTGGCGAATTCGACTATACAGCCTTTTTCGATATCAGAATTAAATATTTGTTTTATTTAGCATTTTATCGACACATGTTCTTCTTAACTTTTATTTTAGTTAATAAATAATATATGTTTAATAAATATTTTACACATTTTATTTTAAATAATACATATTTGACAAGATCGTATATACTCGCTTTAAAGGAATATACAGGTTATTTGCTTGTTTCGATTAAATCACGGGTGATAAAAAAATTAGTATTTTTACGAGTTGCAAAGACACGAGTGAACATTTTTTTTCTGTGATCACTCTTAAAATAAAATCGGTTATCTACCCAAACCAACACATTTTATTTTTTAACACAGTTTACATTTTACAAGCCTGAACACTGATAATCATATAATCCATTTAAAATAAGCCAATATAGCGGGAATCAGAATGTAGCGACGCTGTCATTTCAAAATTTGATCCTGGCTCTATTGGATGTATGTTACATGCTTATAATTATAATAATAATAATATAGTTATTATTATCATCATCATTTATAACATGCGCTATGATACATGTATCTACATGTATATATTCAAAAGATAAATACATGTTTGTATAGTTAAAATCTACTTTGAGATTAAATAGTTACGGTTAGGTGTAACGCCGTGGATCGTCACCGCGGACAACGGTGGACGAATGCCTGCTGTGTTTTTTGCCGAAGTAAATTACGTCCGCCGTGGATTGATACGACGATCATCGCGGACCGGTGAACCTCCGACGTCCGCGGCGATTCCTACCAAAAATGCGTTCGCAATGACACCGCGGAAAATGAATAATTTCTAAGAGCTGTACTGTAGAATATAAAATAATTATAAAAAATATTTTCTTTAACTCAACCTCTCTTTAAATGTTTTTTCCATTTGTTCAGTATTGATAAATATATATGTGCTTCATTAATTTATGGCACTTAGTAGCTAGGTTGGCGCTAAGGAAAAAAAATTAGTAGCCAAATTTTAGCACTACGATGACGACCCACATTATAACCTTATTTGCTCAATGAACGACATAATCATTATCACGAATCTATAGGTATCAATAATGACTGTATTAAATTATCAATGAAGTCGCATTTAGCATTTAAATACATTATTTGTTACGTGAAATCAAATAATTTCATGTTTTTATTTTTCATTTATATTTATTTTCATGCACTGGCATAAACGGTATACAATGTTAGAACTTTCAGATATGCCCCGGTCTTTGATTGGGTGGGTCTTGCGTAACTCCTTTTTGCCCCCCCCCCTTCTCCCAATAATTTTTGCCGTAGTCTGGTGCTTCTTGATTCTTGAAAAATACATTTACTGAAATGTATTCTTGAATGGACATATTTTTCCATAGTTGCAATATATAATTTATTCAAACATACCGGTAAATTTGTAAGTCTTAAATACTGCATGTACTTAGCAGCTAGGCTATATTTAGTTACACATCTTCTGTTTTTAAAAAAGCATGCTTTGCATGCGTAGAACTTGGCATTGCAGACGACAGCAATAATTTCGCGCTCTTTCTTATAACACAGGTTCTACATGGCATACCGGTATTAATGCTTAGTGAATAGTTATTATCACGTGGCTGTAGAAAAACGGTGTAAATCAGTTCTACAAATAGACATGATAAAATATACATGCACTGGATTTAATTTGTTACCGCATCAAATTATTAACGGTTTTGTTTGTCACAACTTACTCGCCGTAAGTAAATTTACACTGCTCACCAATTGCAATTAACTTCTCATAATTAATGATTGTTTACAGTACGGTAAATAGGTGTGATGATGATGCCCAAAACCGCCTTTAATGTACTGCTTTATTTACCGGTTTTATATCACGTATTAATGCTACAACTGTGATTCATTGTTAATAAACCTGCGATAAACGCTTACTCTGTGACCGACGTCAATCAAAAATAATAATCGCTATATAACTCCGACTCCATAAACATTCTCGTAACCGATTGGACGTTACATATCACAGTTTGGCAACTGGAAAGTTACCCGAAAATTTTCCGTGATGCATCTGTCAGCATACATGACTGTGTTATGTGGCTTGAATATACGATAAGGGCATCCGGTTATCTCTTATCAGTGGACTATCTATTACCACCTGGAGCTTTTATGGCGATTACATGTGGAAATCGGTACAGAGCTCTCTTTAAAAGTAGGGAATATTATATACTTATAGAGAAATATCAGGGTTTTTTGCAATCGCCATTTTCATTCACATTTTAAACTTTAATCGCCAGCTGAAAGATTCAATCGCCTTTGGCGATTTTGGCGATCGGAAACGCCTACATAGTAGTAGTATTGTTTACATATTAAGTATATTACAATTTTGGTGATGAACTAATATATTTGATTTGTCTGTGTCCAAACATATTTTATGGGGAATCAGTGTCTGTGTTCTAGTGCTGCACGATATGGACGGAAAGCAACACATAAACATTCAGAGTATTGTAGAATCACCCGAATGGATTCTTGTTCTTAATTAACTTATTGTTTTCTTAATTGTATTTTTCACATTTCTTCTCATATGTATGTAGGAATTTTTTATTTTGTTTGCAGATTTCAGTATGAAGACCAAAATGTATTTTACATGAAATATTAAAGCTAGAAATTGTTCATTCTATAAAAAAACTTTTGGTTGGAAATTGTGTTATGATCTCTTCCAAAAATCACTTTTAATAATTTAACATTGAGACTGGAGAAGGATGTAATGTAGATTGTTTTCAAGTGGTTCAATACAGAGTCATGGAATGCATACTATAACCACTAGTTAATAAATTGGAGTGTTCTCCTTAACAAGGAAGATTTTATTCATAATGAGAAATGCTATATTGAAAGTAAGTAATGAGTGAAAGACACACTCAACTAAACAATACCAGTATTGTGACTATATACCTGGAAAAAGTATTTTGAGTATGAAAACCCATCAATGGTTAAAGAGGTTTGTTTTTAGAAGATTCAGTTTGTACAGTTATTCACTTATTAAACAATTTTAAGCAAGCTCCACAAGATACTTTTCAAATTATTTGTAATTGACAGACATGTATAGTTTAATCACATAAAATACATAAATGTGCTAAGTTATCTCCTAGACCATCTATGACAGTATAGTACTTGCATATGTCTGCTTGTATAAATGGATCATAATTATCACCCGCCAAAGGCGGAGGGATATAGTTTTGTCATTGTCCGTCTGTCAGTCTATCAGTCCATCCATCTGTCTGTCTGTCACAGACTTTCTAGGGCTTTATCTCAGAAACTATTTAAGATTTCAACATGAAACTTGATAGGTGTATAGATATACATAAGGTGAAGGCGGGGGATATCAATGCAACAAATTTGCTGGTTGATAAGGAATTAAAAGTAAGAAACTGGTGAAACCAGTGTTCTAACATAAGCTTGGCTAATTAACCACACCATTGCACTTGAACTAATATAAATTGTATAGTAAAACTTGAGATATTTTGTAATGGGGCGAAGATCCACATTTGTTCAAATGTAGAGTCACTTTAAAGAATTAAATGTAAAATTTAAGCAGGCACTTTTACAGTGGAAATAGCTTGAATCAGAAAGATCATGTGACGAAAGTGAAAACACTTGAGTAATGTAGTGCTGGCAGAGAGCGAGACAAGTGCAGCAATCTGGAGTTGATTGCGTATTCTTATCTGTTTATATGTGTAAATATTTTTAAAGTTTGATTCATTTCTTTTTGAATTGATTAAATAGCATTTTCATGAAATGCATTACAATTTCAAGCATTGTAAATATTTATAATTTTTTGGGAATCCTATGCGCTTGTTACATGGCACTATTGTTATTGACAAAGGTTTTAAACTTGGAAAAAATATATAGCTTGCATTTCCTACACGAGAACTAACATTCAATGTTAAACGCATGTGTCTAACCAAACAACAGACAGCATAAAGACAAACATAGTAATGTTTGTCAAAGGTATTGACAATGGCATTTACCATGTTTTAATTTTGTTGATCAGATGATGTTTGATGTCATTTGTTTGACAGCATAAGTGTCCACCCAATGAAAATATGATATTAGTTTACAATATTTATGCATACTGAAACTGTTTTCTCCGTCAGGTCATTCAGTACATGGCCCAAAACAACATGGATTAGTTTGGGCAATTAACAATGGTAAATTTGCTGCCACCCGTCCACATAGAAAGTGTGAAGAAGGATTACCGAGAGATCCAAACACAAATGTCCTTTAATAACTTTATTTCACAATCACACATTTAATCAAGAAAGTTAAGAAATACATTATTACCATAAATCCACAAATATAATACGCCCTCGTGCATAATACGCACCCCCAAGTTTGGTCAAAATTTATGGGTAAAAATTGAAAATCCGAGTCAAATACACACTAAAAAAATCAGTGTCCGAAATCGGCCATTTCCGAAAAAAATGTGTCAATATATTTTTGTGTTGTGAAAATAGCAAATCAATTTGGTGTTGTCAACTATCTGTTTCACATTAATACCCTGGTATATTGATCGGGATGTGTTATAGTACTGTTGTTATGACAGTTGCATAATAAATATCTCTGTCTGTTGTTTATATTACCATTGATTGTTACCGATAACACACGGGCCCCTTGCTGACATCCGGGTCAAGCAGTCATAATTACAAAGGAAAGAAGCAGAGACGCTGTTTTTTGTTTTCACATTTAATTCAATTTGACAATATTCGGGACGATAATAATAATAAAGTAATAAGAAGACAAAATAATTACATCCGTTGTTATAGTTGTCTAGATGAATTACTTTTCCGAAGTGTTACACACTCGATACTTTAATATAACTTAAAATACAATTAAACCGCTTGTGTTTTTCATGATCTCTTTAATTAAAATACGCTGCTGTCATTAAGGCTTGTTTGGGAGTAAAACACAAATTAATTATCACCTTTCAATTTAATTCGGCAATTGGCAAACAGGTGTAATAGACTCTATTAGCATCATAAACTAATTATTTAATTACCACTCTTTACTTCAGATATGGTAAATATGCGGTAGAAAGATAAATAGTGGTCAGCTTAGAAATATTTATTTACGGGTATTGTCAGGTTGTTTTTTTTTCATTTGCTCATCTCTTTATACGATTTAGCGTCCAGTCGCTATTTTGTAGGCAGACGACGATATTCAAATTATATACAGTGTCTGCGCATGAATTAACCAATATTATCCGATAGCTCCTCCTGTTCTCACGTTTCATTCGACAACGTCATTTCATGTGTAAGCGAGCTCAATGTTGATTGGCCAGCTACCATGCGCACTTCAATAACAATAAGGTCAAGCGATGTCGCATAATCGGGTACAGACCGGGTTTTGTTTACTGTTCGAATTGCGAACACTTTCATTAAAACAAAGAGACAAATATAGAAAACCAGTCCGATATAAATGGCGGATGTTTTCAATGAAATTTTACTAGATTTTCGCATGTTCACAAATAAGATTTTTATTGAGCCAAATTCTCAATACTTTCGCAAATGACTCAAATGGCGAACGACAGCGCAAGCCCTGTTGCACCCCTTTGATGTAATGGTGTAGTTCAAAATGGCTGCCACGAAGCTAATAACAGCGATTAAGTTAAAAATTTGCACAGGAAAAAATTTGTTCTGCTCTAAACTCATATATTATACTACTTGAAGAAAAAATCGGCAGGTAAAAAATTGCGTATTATATTCGTAGATTTACGGTATAAAAGTTATGAAAAGTACATTTTAAACATTAAAAAAGTGTTAATATCAAGGCTCAAGTTTTCAACAGTATATATTCAAAGCACCCATCTGTTCTCCTCCTCTCTTTCTCCCCCAAAACCGCTGAATACACTTGGGGACTTGTCTTATGCTTAGTTTACATCTGGCCACGATCTCCCCGATTAGCCAGAGGCTAAAAAATCGGGGAGCTCCCCCTGCGAAGATTTTTAGAACTGTTCTATAACATTTCTAGAATTGTACTGGAACTAATGACTAGAAGTGTTCTGGAATCATCCTTAAAATGCTCTAGAACGATTTAGAACAGTTGTTGAACGTTAAATGAGAATAATTTCTAGAACAATTTGTTCTGAAACAGTTCTGAAGGTTTGTTCTAGAACAATTCTTGAACTAGCGTTCTAGAACTATTCCAGAATTTTTCTTGAATAAATTTCCAGAACTGTTATAGAATTCTTCTAGAATTTTTTTTCATTTAACGTTCAACAACTGTTCTAGAACAATTCTTGAACTATCGTTCTAGAACTATTCCAGAATTTTTCTTGAATAAATTTCCAGAACTGTTATAGAATTGTTCTAGAAATTTTTTCTCATTTAACGTTCAACAACTGTTCCAGAATAATTCTAGAACATTTTCAGTATGATTACAGAACAGTTCTAGCCGGTGTGTTCCAGTACAATTCTAGAAATGTTTAGAACAGTTTCGAAGGGTTGCTTCAAATAAGTCTGGAACAAATGTTCTAAAACAGTTCTGAAAATGTCCGTAAACAGTTCTTTTCAATCTCTTCGGAGGCATCTGATGGGATCAGGCTCATCTGTGTACAAGCAACTTGTCACGAGGCTCTGTAGGTGTTTGAGCACTTTGCTCTGAAATCAACAAATGTAGTCACATCTTAAACTAAACAAGAAGTCTAAATGATCCAGCTGGACAGTATTACAAATATAGACATAACGTCTTTTTATTTAGTCAATATTGAGTGTACTTATTATCAAAGTATTCAAACAAATAATTACACATTTGATCACAACATTAGTATTTTCAAATTGAGAATGCTTCAATACAGCAAACCTTGTAAGTAAAACTGGTGATGGATAACACAATTTGACATTCAGCACCAACTTAAATACGAACGCAATATATTCAAGACACTGTTGCAGGTTTTTATGATTTGAACGCATTAAATAATGGATTTTATATATTTCTAAGGGATTAAAATAAAAAGTATTAGACAACCAACATACTACTGAGATTTTGCTTTGCAGCATTGTTCGTCAGGTCAATATCTTCGGAGGCATCTGATGGGATCATGCTCCTCTTTACAGGCAACTTATCACGAGGCTCTGTTGGTGTTTGATCACTGAACTCTAAAATCATTCATGAAATGTGTTGAAAACCAAACTTGAGCATTGTGTCATGCGATCATGAATACTTTGTTTTAGTCCATCAAATTTCACATTTGGAAATTCTGGCTAGACTGAGTAGTTACTCATACAAACAATTAGCTAATGTTATCGAACGTTTGTTCATCAGATTTTTTTTCGAAATAAATTCACTCACCCCTGGCTAGTGAGTGAGTGTGAAATTGGATAACTGTGAACAATGTGTTCATGTTTCATTTATAACAGGGAAAAAATCATATATCTATAGGCAGTGTTGACCAACTGATAAAAAAATACTTATAATAACACTTATTCAATGGAGGCAAATTGAATTTCTTGAGTCTCATTTAAGTGTCCAACTCACATTCATAAATATTAAAGCCTGTAATTTTGGACTGCCTGCCTGTCACTGAACTGTGAACATGCCTTGAAAATATTACCTACCTTGAGTTTTTTTCCTATCTTAAGTTGCCTCGAAAGCATGCTTAGGCGGTCGCTTTGCTTGCTTTAAGAGAAACTTCGTCATCTGTAATCAACAGTATATACAAATTTTAATATTATTATTATGATAATATATTTATTTACAAGATTATTTTTCGTTATCCGAAAATATGATTGCCCAAACCTGTACTATTTACAACAAATTGTTTAACAATGATCAGGAAGACCCCTTAACTTGAATATTGATTTATTTCAATACTTTGTGTTTTTATCAATACACAGTGTTATAAACAGTAAGTGAAATATACTTGCTCTTCGGCGATTGAAATATGGACATTTTTAGGGGACATTGTTAACCGAGACACCGCCTCGTTAAATAGGTCCGCGTTGAGCGAACTGAAATATCATTTTGCGGTATTCTCCGACAGGAATTTATTAAAATTAGATCTAGTGACGAGGCGGGCTTAACGCTTTCAGTCATAAAAAAGTGTTCGCCCCATTCAAGAACCTTTTAGATTGGTACCAAAAAGTTTGGCTATCAAACGAATTTACTTACGATGGATTTCACTGATCACCGCATCGTATGTTTGTTTTTGGTACATCTATTTTGGGTGCGACTACATTTTGTGGTTCGATAAAGCTCATAACGCGATTGAACAAGAAAATAACGTCTGCCATTTAAAAAAAGCGCGCTTATATGCACCCGACTGTTTTGCGTTAATGCTGATCCGCTGACAGTCTACGTAAATAAAATAAAAACCAGTCAGCTCTGTTTTGTGAATTTTGCCAATGAAATTATCTCTTACATTTGGGGTTAGGCTGGGTAGATTTTCAGAGACCCGTATGATGCGGTGCTGAAATAAGCTTTGGAATTTAATTTTCCAACTTAAAATTAATCCCTCCTTACTAAATTCATATCTTCATGTTAAGTTAAACGACACATAGAAAGGAAAACCATCTTCATGTATCGGAAAATGGTAAGTACCAGTGCTTGATATGTGATAAAGAATAATCAACCAGACAGAGAGTTCTTACGATGCTGTCCGGTAATCTTGCGCAGTTAAGGGTCAATTGTTTTAAAAACATGTTCTTTTATAAATTGGCAACATAATATCTAAATTGATTATGAAAATTATAAGTTCATGTGCTTATTAACACAAAAATATCTTATTAATTCAGTGAAGAACTGTCCGATTTGATTTCAAAACAAACATGACTCACCTCATTTTCAAACTATCACAGTGTCCGGTAATCTTGCGCACTTTGTATAATGACCTCGTTTAGGCAAAATTGTAGACATATGGTGTCCAATTATTGACAAAAAACATTCCAGAAAAATATTTTAAAAATCAGTTTGCAAAACCATTGAAATTAAATGTGGATTTCTAGTGCAGTTTTTGTTCACTACAAATAAAAAAAAATATGATTACTAATAATAGTGGACAATTACAACAATGTAATAAAAAAGTACCGGTATGCGTGAAAAAAAAAACATAACAGGTTTGATACCACAATCATGCTTCCATAGTGTACAGAAAATATCAAAACTAGGCCATTGCGCATGCGGAGATCATACCAAATTGGTTTGACAGAATGGCGGGCTATGATGACTATGTCGTCTGATGCGATATATTTTCATGGCAAAAAATACCATAACTGATCAGATATTGTGCAATGGAATGCTTAATTACACATTGGATTTATGAATTCTTAATTTAAAGTATGAAAACGCTGAAGACTGCAGGGAATTTGTGATTCATTTTGAAGTTTTCGTAAGAAGGCCAGTGTTTACCATGTATAGGGATGACGCAACCGGTGTTTAAATGTAATGATCGAATTTAATTTTGCATGGAATACGTAACTTTTAAATCCGTTAATTCTTTAAAATGTGAAATTCCATCTTTCATCACTAAAGAAAACCATTCGTCGTCTGCGAGATTCGCAAATGCGAAGTGCGCAAGATTACCGGACGCGCAAGATTACCGGACTTAACTGTACACTTCGAAACACGGGTTAAGTAAGTCAACGTGTATTGTGGGTCGAACACTATTCTTAATACAGCTGTTATTACAATTCATAAATGGTCCATTTGCTGAAGGGCGAGTATAAGGCAAATGGACGCATTTTTTTTTCTGTTTTATAACTGGTTATCATTTTTTTAAACCACATAAACACCAATGCTTATTTTTTTGAAGATTACACTGCAAGTTAGGCAAGTGATTTCAGTATTTAACAATGCTCAATGTTTACATTGAAAGTCTCATTGCACGCAACTTCAGGCTGGGATTATAGACCTGTGATGCTCACTAAAATAACTTCTTGAGGCCCGGGAATAGTTTATTATGAAGCTTTAATCTATTGATGACTACAAGAAGATGAGACTTGGCAAAACATTAAATAATCTAAAAATTTGTGAAATTAACATTAATAACATGCAAGAGTAAAATGACATTGGTCACCTTTACACCCATGTATTCTGGAATGCCTGACTGAATAAGGTTAATTACTGAAATTTTAAGAAAAGCATATTTCTAAAACATCATTACAGAAGAAAACACTTTGTTTACATAAAACGAAAAAAACAAGTGTTATTTTGTCCGAATTATGTTGCCTTCCAGAAGTAGTTACACACTTGGTAGTGTGGCTCACACATGAGGTAGAATGGCCGTAGTAACTACTTGGGAGGCAAAACAACTAGGGGAAAGGAAACTACTTGGGAGCAAAACAACCTGATACTGTTCAGAATTTAATTTTGTTTGAACATGTTGATTTTTGTAAACCACAATCATTTGCTTGTGAATTAAGTTTCTGTAATTATAAACCTGTTAATGAATAAAAGAGTTTATATTTGTTTCAAAATATACATTCATATGTCTTTTTTCCAGGTCCACTGAAGTGTGTGAAGAAACTGTATTTTGATGATGAAACACTTCCATTGCCACGTTCTACGCACTATTTGAGACAGATTTAATGTAGAAAAACTACACAAATATCTGAATAATGTTATGAAAAAGATGGATGAAATCCACCCATTACAGTTACCAGAAGCTCCTGTAGTTAGTCACCTAATTCCAGTTTAGTTCTCTGAGATTCTTGTGATGGTGAATGTTGAGGAACTCTGTGAAGTCCTAGTGTTTTAATTGTCACAAGATTACATGCAAATTTAGAAGACACTAAGTATGCAGAATTCCGAACAGATACAGTAAAAAAAATATTAAATAATGTGTAATTTGGTGACAAATTATAGTCAGTTATATACATGTATATGTATGTGTGTAGCAGAAGATTTTGTAAGGACTTAAAGGAGAAGTACTTTTTGGTATTTCAGGGATAATTTTCTTCAGTTCTCCATAAAAGCTTATGTTTGGATACTCATTAGGAGTGCCTCGTAACGTTGTTTCTAGTGAGTACCCACATAATGTTTTAGGATTAGAAATAATACAAAGTATCCCAGACCTATCAACAAACACTCCTCCTTAACATTAGTCCTCTGTTTGTGTATGATATATATATATATATGTCATGATATGACAGCAATATCTTGCAGACACCACAGCAAGCACAGTTTCAATGTGAAAATTGTTTTGAAATATAAGTTGAAAGAAGTCAAATTATCATTGTCTGAACTAGTTTATTTTAAATATGTAGAACAATTGTAGGACAATTGTAGACTTTGGTTCTAGACCTGTTCTATATGTGTTCTTATTCCCCACTAGAATGTTTGTAGAACTTACTGGTTCTTAAAGAGTTCTAAATGTGTTCTAGAACTACAGTTTAGAACATTTTTAGAAATTTCTTGAACTTATTTTGTTCTAGAAATGTTCTAAAAATGTTCTTGTATATTATTGGAACAGTTTCAGAACTAAGCCTTTTTCCACAAATGTCTGGAATTATTCTAGAAAACAGTTCTGGAACAATTCCAGAACATAAGTTCTAGAACGCGAATATGGAACATTCTAGAACTGTTCTTGATGTTCTAGAACAGTTCCAGAACCGTTCCAATTTCTAGAACAAATCTTCGCAGGGGACTACAATTAAATGGTATACTCCACGTTCTGTTACGCTTCCTTACGAAATCAGCACGTTTTGTTGCTAAGATCGAGCCCACAATTTGCATCACGTTCTGTTACGCTTTGTTGCGATCAACACGATTGGCTTCCACGCTTCACCACGTTCTGTTACGTCCTGTTAAGATCTCCCACGACAAAGCCGCTTTGTTGCGATCTGCGATTTGACAGATTAAAAAATGAATCGGAGCAATCGTGGTGAAATTTAAGTTTGATTTAAAATCTGTCCCGATGCCCACGATGTTTCCGATTCAACCACGTTCCGTTACGCTCCCCCACGATCACCCCGATTCGACTCCACTCTCTCTTACGTTCGCCACGATGCTCTGGAATCGGGGACATCGTGGTAATCGTGGCCAGATGTAAACCTAGCATTACACAACAAGTATTCAAAGCAATATAGCTTCCTTATTTTGTAACAGATTTTGTTGAAAATGGGACCGAGAATAATTCAAAATATAATTTAACAAATTAAAAACATCACTTAAAAAGTCAAATTCTCAAGATCATAAAACTTTAAATAATAAAAAATAAAAAATAATAATGTGACAAGTCACACATATCACACCTTTGACTGGCTAATATCTTGTATGTGCCCGATTGACTCTAACAACACAAGTCACACAGATCACACATTTGACTGGCTAATACCTTGTATGTGCCCCATTGACTCTAACAACACAAGTCACACAGATCACACATTTGACTGGCTAATACCTTGTATGTGCCCCATTGACTCTAACAACATGTACACATCCCTTTCTCAGGTAGTTAAGAATAAAACATTGCAAGTTGTTTGGCAACTCTTCCACAAGGGCCTGTCCTAATTCACACAGAGTGAGACTTTTCTAACACAACACTATTCAAGCTTGAATATCTCAGTTATGAGAAAAGGTTTTGAATTAATATTGTACATGTGATCATTTGACTTCATTCGGTGCAATCTCACAATACAATTGAACCATATTGTTTTTAATGCCTCCTTCTTCGAAGGTTTTGTTAGTTTGATATTAAATCTGCATTATTTGCAATGATATTTTTATTTAATGTAATTATCTGAAATAATGTAAATGTTCCTGATGTAATGTATGATTGTTATGGAGTGTTGATGTCATGAAAACACATTCTTTAATTGTTTGGTAGAAAAAGGCCGATTATAAAAAAAAGATCATGTTAGATTCAAATTTATATATACAGTAATAATAATAATGATTTTATTGGTGCACATATCATATCAATACAACAAACAGTCAACAATTTTAACAATTCAGGTATATCACAGATACGGTTTCCATCAGAGATCATAATACACATATTTATATGGTTCATACTCTATCACATTTCATCACACTTATTGGTCGATATTACATTATATTTAATTAAAGAAATATGAGTGCACTGGATAACCCGTAAAGTTTTGACGATAAATCGTACAAAGCTTATTTCCAACGGGGTCCAGAGCCGTCACATAAAGATCTTATTGACGCAAAAGTATGCCATAAATTCGACATATATGATGGAATAAAGTGACAACGGTCTTACAATGTGATATTATAGTATTAATAAAATAATTCTTATTGTTGAATATGAAAACACGCCATTCTGTGAACAAAGACCACTCAAGGGATTTGGTCATCATGGTTTGTTGACAGGTTGTCCTTATTGGCAGGGTTGATTGAAACTTGAAAAATATGCAAGTAGGCTTTTCCCAGGTAACTTATCTACGTATGTGCTGTATTGTTTAAATAGAGGAATACTAATGCATATGTAATGTAATAAAGGTTTGAAAATACAGTGTTTGCTTCAGATTGTTCTGGAATTGATTCTTACCTACACCAAGATCATAAGCCACTCTCCTACAATTGTGTCCTTTGTCTAACATACTTATCGCCGTAACACATTCATCCAACGTCAAGACTTTTTTTGTCTGTCATTTATGCACGACTCATCAAGGAGAAATTTAAAAAAGAAATGATGTTAAACACTCTGTTTGTAATTGGCATTGTAATTGTAACAAATCCGTAAATTGATGTAAGCCCCAAACTTTTCTTTGATATTTTTTGGCAATCAGTACCTTAATCGCGAGCAACTTAAATCAAAAGGCAACTAATCTTTCTCTTTCGACAAACTGTCAAATGCATAAAAGAAGCAGGCTACCAATAAGCAGTGTGTGTTAAATAAACAACAAAACTGATATCGAGTTAAGTAAACTGTCAATTGCCAATATCTCCATAGCGACCGACCAGTGCACTGATTAAATGTTTATCACATGACTATCACAGCATCATGGCGGCCATTGTTTTATTGACAGTTGTGAAATCGTTAATTGTTATGATTGAAGTGGTTGTTGTTAGCCTCTTTCAAGGAAAACAAGTCTTTATTTTGCAAACCGATGGCAACATACAATGATTTATACAAAATGCTGCAAAAAATATCGTTAGCATTGCATTTATAAGTTAATGTATGCTGTTTTGTCAAATCCAAATTATTCATTATAAAACGTTATATTATGATAATTAAAACGATTTTGTTCGTCAATCGACTCTATGGAATGTAAAATGTTGGTCGCTGGTCGTTGAAGTGGTCTTTGTTAGCTATCAAAATCGACTTTGGGAATGTAAAATGGCGGTCGTTGGTGATTGTTGACAGGCGGGCGTTATTTGCAGGTACTTAACATAGTAAAATTGTTCGCGGGGAGGGGGGGGGTTTGACTGTAGCTCAATGTTTTGAGTTGTTAGCGCAAGCGGACAACTAATGTAGAGGGAGTTTTGCAAGTCAGTCTGCTCTTAACTACGCCAGGAACAACTGTGTGCAACGACATTGGCCAGTCTAGTGTTTAACAGCTTGTGCGACGACATCGGCCAGTTAATCATTGAAATCTGTACATATTGGCTGCTTTCAGTGAAAACAGGTCTTAATGCATGTCAAATAAGAGTAGCCTGTGCACACTGATTAGCCTGTGCAGCGTGCACATTTTGTCGAAGTTATCTCTATAACATAAATATGAGGATAAACAGTGCACACACATGTTGACCTGTGCTTAAGACACACTCTTTATAAATTTGAATGGATTGTGTTCATTTCAAACTTGCGTTATAAAAAGCTATAACATAATTTTGAAAACTGAGTTGCATCTAAGATTATGCATTAGTGAACAACTTCAGTGCTTTCAGCGATTTGATTTATTTAGGTAAGAACCAACAGTTTGTCATTCAGATGTACAGTACAGCCAAAGCGGAACAAACGTATTTCGCGATCCGCGGCGGCAGGGCGAAACGAGTCGATGCCGCGTCAGTCGTCGAAGCCGCGTCAGTATGCGGCGGCAAGTCGCATTTCGCCGCGAAACTTCGCATCTGTCCGCCGAGGCATGCCGCGGTCCGCGACTTGATACCGAGTCGATGCGATCATGAAATATTTTTTTTTTTAATTATTAGTTACATGTAGTTAACAAATTTTGAAAGAACAATTATAATAATAATTAAAATCATAATAAATTTATTGTGCGCGGATTGTATTAGCATATACATGTAAGCATAGTTAATGTGTCTGGCCAATTATTAAGTTTGTTTCCCGCCCGTAGCGTATGTATTTCACACATAAAGAAGGTCACGTAATTATGTTTTCGCACATACAAGTGGTCAAGGCTCCAGCATATGGTGGATTTATAAATTAATTGCATGTTGATTCCGCTATTATATTTTAGCTGAGAAAATTAGCAGTTTGAAGCCACATCAATAATCAAGATGGTGACGACGTATTTGTAGTTTTGTTAATTATCAGCTTATTATAACTATTGTTTGAATATGCGTATATAAACACGTTTTATTTTGTTCATATTATACAGTTAATATCGCTACTAATTACCCGATAATCCCGTATATTCCAGTTTTAAAGCAAATGCTGGTAAATATTTACGATACACAAACATTCTCGATATTTCCTTAAGTATCAAATACATTTTGGCATTTGTTACTATTTATAGAGATGATGAAATAACGTCTAATCGGGGCGTTTTTTTTCTCCACTGAACACGCGATTTACGCCTGACGTGATGTTCATTTATTTATACAACACAAAATACACCCAAACTTTCCAAACGACGTTTTACATGTCTGCATAATTTTCGCGCGCTTTTTATGAAACAAAGGTTTTTTTAGCACTGTTTATTTGACGCTAGAATTTGCCAAAGGACGCGTTAGCATTAAAATTCGGAAGTGTGTTTCGGATTACAAATTTAATAATGATAATCGAACGAAACATAAACAGTTGCGCGTAATTAATTCTACGCTACACATACATGTATGTACATGTAGGTGGATATCTTTTCACTCGATCCGCCGCGTAGGTATGCGGCGGATTTACTCCGCAAAAGTACGCGTGGTTAATACAGACTCGGCGTCGTTGCGCGGAAAGATGCCGAGTGCCACGGCGATACGCCGCGTGAACACACGATTCGGCCGTCGCGGACTAATAATCTGGCCGTGGCGTAGCCGCGGATTATGTTTGTGCCGCTTTGGCTGTACTGTATTGTTAACGCATAATTTGTATGACAAAATGACTGTTAAAATCTTCTCTTATTTTATTTTGGTAGGAACCAATGATTCGTCATTCTGATACATTGTTTACTCATAATTTGTATGCCAAAATGACTGTTAAAATGTTTTCTTAATTGGTATTTGATTTGCATCTTATATGTTGGTCCTCTACACAGATTGTTAGCTATGGGGTTATTGGCCCGTCTTCTGTGTCATCTATTATAATCTGCTTCAAATCTCCACCCCAATCAGTGGGCTGATCCTAATGAACCTTTAAATTAATGATCATTGGGTGATCCTCTTTTAAAGTGTTTCAATCTATATTGGCAACTATATTGCCTAAATTGATCTTAAGAGATAAAGATATTATTTTTTTCATAAAAATTAAACCTTAACAACATGTCTTAAGATAATTTTTAAGTGAAATTTATTTAATTATAGGATTTGTCTTATTAATTGGTTGTTTTCTTAATTTCATTTTACTTGATTGTTAAGTCATTTTTGGTAGGAATTTCGGAATTTAGTTTTGCAGACTTCAGCCTGATGAGCAACATTTCTTGTACATGGAATATTAATGCTAGAAATTATTCTATTTATAATAACTTTCAGATGGGTATTTTATTATGGTCCCTTTAAAAAAACTCTTTTTAGCGAGGCTGTTTTTGGAGAAAACCCGAGCTATTGTCATAGCCAGCTCGTCCGCCATCTGCCGTAGGCGTCGTGCTAAAAGCTAAACATTGGCTCTAAAATCAAAGTGCTTCCACCTACATCCTTGAAACTTAATATGTAGATGCAGGTTGATGAGTTCTACACGCCACACCCAATTTTGGGTCCATAGGTCAAAGGTCAAGGTCACTGTGACCTCTAATATCAAACTTTAACATAGGCTCTAAAATCAAAGTGCTTCCACCTACAACTTTGAAACTTCATATGTAGTTGCACCTTAATGAGTTCTACATGCCACACCCATTTTTTGGTCACTAGGTCAAAGGTCAAGGTCATGGTGACCCGAAATAGTAAAATGGTTTCCGGATGATAACTCAAGAATGCTTACGCCTAGGATCGTGAAACTTCATCAGGGGTGTGATTTTTCCGTGGATCCGCGGATTTCCGCGGATCGGATTGTCCCGGATATCACTTCTGAGATTTGCGTAAATTCGTTTTAAAAAATGTGGGGGAGAGGGGCTACCACCGATTCCGCGGACGTATTTCATAAGCGGCCCAAAATATCCGCGGCCCGCGAAATCTCTCCGCATTTTACACTGGTAGATTATGCCTAAGCATTTTTAAAACGTGCAATATAATTGGCTATCGTTTCCCAATCTTCCAATTGAAATCGTGTTCTTAAAATGCGCTCTGTGATTTGTTTTCAAATGGCGCCGTTGTAAAGAGAAAATTAAGATTATTGAAAGAACAAATAGCAATTGAATAAACGACTGACATCACCTAGTCTGATAGGAATAATGAAATGTGTTTGTAAAAAAAAAGACTACGTTTTAGATACAAGCAACACATATTTTGTTAAGAAATGTGCCCACTGAATTTGTGTCACGGAAACCAGTGTTTGCAAATTGGAGTTTAGTCTACTCGCGAAGTAAAACAATTTGAAGAGTATCTTTCGAACATGGAAATAGACAAACATGATTTGATTTATATGTCTGTGGGTCTGTGTGTAATCAGATTCATATGCATATTCTGCTTTATTATGTTTGTCACGCTGTTCAGTTAACTGAAATAGCTTTGAACTGAGTGAAGATGTGAAATGCAAGATATTGAAAGGTAAACAAATTAAATATATTAATTTAACTCAGTTAATACATCATTAACACCAGAAGCACACTCAAGTGTGTTTGTTTATATGAAATTTTATGCACACATAAAAGGTTTTATGAATCGAGCTTGGTTCTAAGTTATGTAAAGACGCGGGGCGGATTGGAATTATGCCAATAGGTTGCCTAATGTTGCATAGCGCTCAGCCAATCGGGCTCCGGGGTCCGAGTCACGTGACCACGCGCTTAGCGTCCTTTCGCAGACAAAGCAAAGCGCCCTTCTCTCAGTCTTAGAGAACGCTGTAAGCAGAAAGTTGCTCGGGCGTGAAACGCCGTTTCACGTTTGGCGGGTTTCTTGCTTGCCCAGCAGGGTAGAAGGGATCTAGTCATAAATCTAATAGATTAATTTAGATGTTTTGTTTAATTTATGACATTTTGCAATAAATGTCCTTTTCACTCAGACTGGTTTTCTGTACTTTCTTTGTTACTCCGTCGTTATCCTTTGGTGGTGATAAGTCGCTATTTAAGTGGAAAGGCGATTCATAAATGAAATTTTATGCACACATAAAAGGTTTTATGAATCGAGCTTGGTTCTAAGTTATGTAAAGACGCGGGGCGGATTGGAATTATGCCAATAGGTTGCCTAATGTTGCATAGCGCTCAGCCAATCGGGCTCCGGGGTCCGAGTCACGTGACCACGCGCTTAGCGTCCTTTCGCAGACAAAGCAAAGCGCCCTTCTCTCAGTCTTAGAGAACGCTGTAAGCAGAAAGTTGCTCGGGCGTGAAACGTTGTTTCACGTTTGGCGGGTTTCTTGCTTGCCCAGCAGGGTAAAAGGGATCTAGTCATAAATCTAATAGATTAATTTAGATGTTTTGTTTAATTTATGACATTTTGCAATAAATGTCCTTTTCACTCAGACTGGTTTTCTGTACTTTCTTTGTTACTCCGTCCTTATCCTTTGGTGGTGATAAGTCGCTATTTAAGTGGAAAGGCGATTCATAAATGAAATTTTATGCACACATAAAAGGTTTTATGAATCGAGCTTGGTTCTAAGTTATGTAAAGACGCGGGGCGGATTGGAATTATGCCAATAGGTTGCCTAATGTCGCATAGCGCTCAGCCAATCGGGCTCCGGGGTCCGAGTCATGTGACCACGCGCTTAGCGTCCTTTCGCAGACAAAGCAAAGCGCCCTTCTCTCAGTCTTAGAGAACGCTGTAAGCAGAAAGTTGCTAGAAAAATTATCGTACCTCCATTCCGCCTCCGCTTAATACAATAATATATATATAAAAACAAAAAAATTTTTTTTTTTTTTTTTTTTTGCTCATTCATAATACCTTCTATGTGTGTTTTTGACTAATGCCTTTTTACATTGTCATGTATATTGATGCAGTTGTAAATATGCCTTTTATTATGTACCTTCAGGTATGCTCTGCCTTATATGTAATAAGGCGGGTTTCTTGCTTGCCCAGCAGGGTAGAAGGGATCTAATCATAAATTTAATAGATTAATTTAGATGTTTTGTTTAATTTATGACATTTTGCAATAAATGTCCCTTTCACTCAGACTGGTTTTCTGTACTTTCTTTGTTACTCCGTCCTTATCCTTTGGTGGTGATAAGTTGCTATTTAAGTGGAAAGGCGATTCATAAATTTAGTCTATTAACTGTAATTCAATACATTGAAAAACTGCTGCTATTGATCACAATAAATACTAACTTAACTGTTTCCTTTGCATCCTCAGTATGTTAAATGTGAAGTTAAACAGGTTTTTATAAAGAAATGTTGTTATGAAGTTCAAAAAGTTGTTTATTTTAATGTCTGTTTTTATGTTTGTCATTGCGTTATGCGCGCCATTCGCCTAGTCCAAATCAGTCAACAGAATTTTCCTCCCCTCTGACTTTGCCTCAATCACACCCCTGTTCATAGGTACATTGATCATGACTCACAGATGACCCCTATTGATTTTCAGGTCACTAGGTCAAAGGTCAAGGTCACGGTGACCCGAAATAGTAAAATGGTTTCTTGATGATAAGTCAAGAACGCTTATTCCTAGGATCATGAAACTTCATAGATACATTGATCATGACTCGCAGATGACCCCTATTAATTTTCAGGTCACTAGGTCAAAGGTCAAGGTCACTGTGACCCGAAATAGTAAAATGGTTTCCGGATGAGAACTCAAGAACGCTTATGCCTAGGATCATAGGTACATTAATTATGACTGGCAGATGACTCTTTTTGATTCAGGTCACTAGGTCAAAGGTCAAGTCACAGTGACCTGAAGCAGTCAAAGGGTTTCTAACGTAATCACACAATGGCTGCCACTACAACTGACAGCCAATTTGGGGGCATGTGTGTTTTAAAAACAGCCCTTGTTAGGATTTTATCAGTCAATAGTGTGTATGCCCCGGCCTTGATTGATGTGTGAGGTATACATGATTGACCAATCCGTCCATTCATACTTTACTTGACATTTGCCTTAGTTGGCAATTATATTTTTCACTAATGCTTATTTCTGGATTTATCTTTATTGTCATTATTCAAGCTTTTGGCATTGCATTTAAACCACTTCTGGGACATTCATCACCAATCTTTGACTAATACAACATGGGTGAAATTTTAAGACATTCGTACAAAAAAAGAACAAAGAGGAAAAAATGTTCAAAGTTAATTGAAAATAGAATAAATTAATTACAGTACAGCCAACACGGAACAAACATATTTGCGATCTGCGGCGGCAAGGCGCAACAGTCGATGCCGAGAAGGCCGTTGAAGCCGCCTCAGTATGCGGTGGCAAGTCGCATTTTGCAGCGAAGCTTCGCATCTGTCTGCCGAGACATGCCGAGGCAAGCCGCGATCCGCGACATGACGCCGAGTTCATGGGCATCTTCAAATCAAAATCTTTTTTAAATGATTAGTTGGTCAAAGAAATTTAAAAGAACAATTATAATTATATTTATTATCATAATTAATTTTATGCGCGCGGATTCAAAATAGATAAACTAGTTAATCAAAAAGCATGCTGTTGTTTTGTTTTTAGTGATTGCATTCTGGTTTCTAAAGAAATTGCTGTCATCTGGATATAAATAATTATTATTTTAAAAGAATGCAAATAAAAAAAATCGAATTAATTAAAACAAAATACGATTGTCACATACATGTTTTAATAAGATTCCAATAATCATTTGCCATTGTCATTTTTAGAATTGGCTAAAGAAAGTACTTTAAGTTACTTTGTGTGCGTTTATT
This sequence comes from Dreissena polymorpha, assembly GCF_020536995.1. Lineage (NCBI taxonomy): Eukaryota > Metazoa > Mollusca > Bivalvia > Myida > Dreissenidae > Dreissena > Dreissena polymorpha. Next base: position 190,386,577 of record NC_068355.1, on the reverse strand, counting down.
GCGCCGTATGATTATTGTCTTTATATTAAAACGATCAACAGACGTATTTGTTTTGGGTTTAATTTTTACGACAACATGTATTAGCATATAAGCATATTTAATGTGTCTGGCCAAGTTGTTTGTTTCCCGCCCGTAGTGTATTTATTTCACACATAAATGTCACGTAATTATGTGTTGGCACATACGAGTGGTCAAGAATCCAGCAGTTGGTGGATTTATGATTGCTTGTTGTTTTTTCTATTATATTTAAGCTGAGACAATTAGCAGTTTGAAGCCACATCGATAACCAACACTTAATTGTTGTTTTGTTAATTATCAGCTTATTATAACTATTGTTTGACTATGTGTATATAAATTAGTTTCATTTTGTTTATATTATACAGTTGATATTGCCAATCATACCCGATAATTCCGTATATGCCAGTTTTAAAGCAAATTTCGGTAAATATTTACGATAAAAGTGCTCAAGACACACTTACATTCGCAATTATTCTTAAGTATCAAGTGCATTTTGGCATTTGTTACTATTTAAAGATATGATGAAATAACGCCCAATCGGGGCGTTTTTTTTCCCTACTGAACATGCACAAAGCGCCTGACGTGATGTACATGTTTTTATACAACACAAAATACACCCAAACTTTCCATGCAACGTTGTACATGTCTGCATAATTTTCGCGCGCTTTTTATGGAGACAAAGGATATTTTAGCACTTATTATTTGACGCTAAAATTTGTTAATGTCCCATTAGCATTAAAATTCTGAAGCGTGTTTCAGATTACAAATTTAAGAAAGCTCATTTCAGAATCGAACGAAACATTAACATTGTGCATAATTTATTCAACGATAATTTGTTAAAGCGCATTACGTGCCATATCGCTTATAAAAATGTGAAAATAATAAATATGAAAGTAGCTTAAATCTAGGTTTCTATGCTACACAAATGTACATGTAGGTGTATATCTTTTCACTCAATCTGCCGGATACGTATGCGGCGGATTTACTCTGCGCAAGTACGCGAGGTTAAATCAGACTTGGCGTTGTTGCCCAGATCGATGCCAAGTGCCTCAGCAATACGCGCGTGAACACTCGACACGCCCGCCGCAAACTAAATTTTGGGCCGTGGCGTACATGTAGCCGCAGATGATGTTTGTTCTGCATTGGCTGTAATGTAGATCAAGCATCTAAAAAAAATGAAACCACTTCTGTCATATTAACATAGTATAATTTAAAAACTGTAAACTCTAAGAGGGTGCTCAACACTACGCTTTTACAGAAAACCATTAACTCATTTTTTTCGATTGATGACGTATTGAAACTTTCTGATTCGTTATCAATGCTATTTAAGAATATGTATACAAATATTGTATGAAATAAATATGATTTATTACCAAAATAGTTTTTTATGTCCCCCACTATAGTAGTGGGGGACATATTGTTTTTGCCCTGTCTGTTGGTCTGTTGGTCTGTTTGCGCCAACTTTAACATTTTGCAATAACTTTTGCTATATTGAAGATAGCAACTTCATATTTGGCATGCATGTGTATTTCATGAAGCTGCACATTTTGAGTGGTGAAAGGTCAAGGTCATCCTTCAAGCTCAGAGGTCAAATATATGTGGCCAAAATCGCTCATGTTATGAATACTTTTGCAATATTGAAGATAGCAACTTGATATTTGGCATGCATGTGCATCTCATAGAGCTGCACATTTTAAGTGGTGAAAGGTCAAGGTCAAGGTCATCCTTCAAGGTCAAAGGTCAAATATATGTTGCCCAAATGGTTTATTTTATAAATACTTTTGCAATATTGAAGATAGCAACTTGATATTTGGCATGCATGTGTATCTCATGGAGCTGCACATTTTGAGTGGTGAAAGGTCAAGGTCAAGGTCATCCTTCACAAGGTCAAGGTCATCCTCCAAGGTCAAACGTCATATAGGGGGACATTGTGTTTCACAAACGCATCTTGTTTTAGAGTAGAATTGGAGTAGACAGATAATAATATACACAAATTGGTTTCATACATTAAAACAATTGTTTCACAAAGTACATATCATAAAGGGATATGCTTTATGGTTTACAACACATGTCAATTGTTTAAGGATAATATTGTTTAGGGTCAGGTAAAAATAGCCTTCAAAGTGCTAACTGTAAAAGTTGTATGGCCATAATTGGTATATAAGTTGCTATTGAAATTTTGCTTATGACAAGTGTTATTCTGTTTTATGTTTGAATGCTTTTACAAACATATTATATAGATATATTATAATATTAAATTATTTTGATTCTTGATACGCAAATAATATTGTTTCTTTCGTGTTCATTTTCCTCATGTGCAAGATGTTTATGTTTATATTTATGCCCCCTTCGAAGAAGAGGGGGTATATTGTTTTGCACATGTCAGTTGGTATGTCCGTCGGTCTGTTAGTCTGTACACCAGATGGTTTCCGGATAACTCAAGAACGCTTAGGTTAGTATCATGAAACTTCATAGGAACATTGATCATGACTGGCAGATGACCTCTATTGATTTTCAGGTCACTAGGTCAAAGGTCAAGGTTACAGTGACTACACAGTAAAATGGTTTCCGGATGATAACTCATGAATGCTTACGCCTAGGATCATAAAATTTCATAGGTACATTGAGTCATTGATCATGACTGGCAGATAACCCCCAAAGATTTTCAGGTCACTTCGAAGGTCAAAGGTCAAGGTCACAGTGACTTGAAACAGTAAAATGGTTCCCGGATGATAACTTAAAAATGCTTATGCCTAGGATCATGAAACTTCATAGGTACATTGATAATGACTGGCAGATGACCCCTATTGATTTTCAGGTCACTAAGTCAAAGGTCAAGGTCACTGACAAAAAAAAGGATTCACACAATGGCTTCCACTACAACTGACAGCCCATATGGGGGGCATACATGTTTTACAAACAGCCCTTGTTATGATGATAATGATGGTGATGGTAATAATAGTTATGATGATGGTGACAATGTTAATAATAAAGATGATGATAATGAGGAGGAGGAGAATGATAATGACGAAGCTGCTGATGACAGGGCTTTTTTACCTCATATAACAGATGCCGAATATCGGCGTCTTCCCCCACCAAACTAGACTGGTTTTTTCCCATTTTCGGACCAAAAAATTCCCTCTAAAAAATTTAATAGAAAGATGTGTCTCATGATTATAATATCTCAATTCTATTTCAATTTAATCTTGTCAAACGTACTAAATTATGAAAAAAGCATTAGAACAGTTTGTATTTTTTCCCCAAATATGTCTCTTTCGCCCTCTATTTTCCCCTTTCACCCATCGTCCAGCGTCTTCCCCTTTGTCTAAAAAACCCCCTGGATGATGATGAAGATGCACAAGATTATGACTTTGATGGTAATGACGATTGAAATAAGGGTGGAGAAAAAGGTGATGATGATGAGGATGAATCATATTACACTGTATACATCATCATTGGCTCTTCATGTTACATTAAGATGCTATTTAACAAATATTCTGTTTGTATTTTAGTAGTTTTTAAATAAACGAATCATGTTAAATACTAGTCTAAAATAACGGTTCAATTTCTTTGCAAAACCTTATTGGTGAACAATAATTCAGAACAAATCAAACAACACATTTGAGTGAATTTTAAGAATCAAACGTTCACTCTTGGAGTTTTGTTCCACTAACTGGTACCTGTTGATTTGTATGTTTGGTTGTTTTTTTTTATCAGTTGACCAGTGTATTAGAAGCATAGGCATTAAATCATGGCTGCTTAAATAGTCAATCCATGAGTTGTAAAGTTTCATTCACAGCCAAATGTAGGTCCTGTAGTTTTCCTAAATGCAGGACATATTAATAAAAGGAAAACTGCCCTACCCTCTGGAAGCCATGTTTTCAAAGCAACCAGAACTCGGGCCAAGATATCATTAGGCTGCAAATGTTCTGACCAAATGACATGAACAATGGACAATATATAGAGAATACACAGGCATTTAAATAATGAAATACTAATAAATTGTCATGCAATGTTCTCTTATCAGATGTACTTTTATTCTTAAATATTGAATGCACCATCAGACACTCTTAGTTTGTAAGTTTGATTCTAATTGTACACTGACACTCTTAGTTTGTAAGTTTGATTCTAATTGTACACTGACACTCTTAGTTTGTAAGTTTGATTCTAATTGTACACTGACACTCTTAGTTTGTAAGTTTGATTCTAATTGTACACTGACACTCTTAGTTTGTAAGTTTGATTCTATTTGTACACTGAAACTTTATTTAAACGGTTTCTTGGCCTTTTACTCCATGAGCTACATCACTTGGATATTCAAATAGTTGTTGAACAAGACTAAACCTGCGCCCCAATCATACTCTTACATTGACTTTGATGACATCTTGTTAAATTATGTGGAGTAAATAACAATAAAAAGCAGTTGTTGATATGATTATAAATTGCTGACTGATCTTATATTTAAATGTTTTAGTTTTTTATCAAAATGTATACCGTTCATAAGCAGTTATAGGAATACTAAATTATGAAGTGTGTGGCAGTTGCACACACTTAACAACACCGTTTTGAAATTGTTATTACAGAAATTGTAAAATCTATAAAAAAAACTACTTTTAGGTTAATATTTTTGTATGATCACATTAAAATTGCAATAATTTAATATTCACTCTCTACATTCTGCAGAAGGAAGTTTTAAATACCAAGACATAACAGCACACGTCTACCACTGCTTGAGAACTGTTAGTGTTCTCCTTAACAAGGATTATTATAGACAGCTGGTCTATTGATAGTGAGAAGCATTCAATCAAGACTTAAAGTGTCTTTGGAATACTCAATACTCAATAAAATACACGAGTCCATTTGAGTTTTCAATGAGATTTAATGTTGTTGATTTAACTCTTAACACAACATTTTCCAATGTTGGTAAAATATTCTGAAAAACAAGATACATTCGGTTGCCTTACTGCTGGTACCACCACCCGACAACTGTCGAACAAATTGTGCGTCTTTTATATCCGACTGTTTGCGTGGTACTCTTCTTCCCTTCTGAAATTAATATATCAATATAGATTGGAACCCTCAATAGTGCAAGTTCCAACAGGAATGTGTGCAAAATCACGCGTCCAGAGGTCACCGGCGTACTATGACGCATGCAACGGACTATATGGACATTAGCCTATTATTTATATGAGTTTATACAACAAGTAATGGTCTGCATGTTACCTGATACAGAGTAGGTAATTAGTGAAAGGAGCAATGGTTAATTACTTGTTGCGTTCTCCTCGTCCAGTTTGACGTTAACATATGGTGTCTATTTGCATATCCATTTAGGTAAACACGATATTGAACTTGATGCAAAACAAACATATATTAATAGTATTCTATCCTGAGTAATATATTTTAGGTACTATGTGGCAAAGACCAACATATAAATATGTGATGCTATAAAATGGTGGGCCTTTAACTTTTCATGACACACACAGCAAGGATTGGTGGGCCTTTAAAGGGATCATAACTCCTCATGACACACCCAGCAAGGATAAATAGATCTTAGTTACAGTGCATATCAGGTGAAGAATCTCATTTTGTTACTGACATATAACTCTGAATAAGGCTAAATATATACAGCAGTCTCATGTATGGCTTTCTTTTGACTTTTGAGCTTTACTTTTGAGATCAAAGTCCTAAAATGTTGCGTTGTTCTATTGTTGTATTGCTAAATATATACAGTAGTCTCATGTATGGCTTTCTCTTGACTTTGGCACTTAACTTTTGAGATCAAAGTCCAATGATGCTGAGTTGTTCTATTGTTGTATTGCTAAATATATACAGTAGTCTCATGTATGGCTTTCTTTTGACTTTGGCACTTAACTTTTGATATCAAAGTCCAATGATGCTGAGTTGTTCTATTGTTGTATTGTTGTAGTGCAGAGGCTTGCTATACCATGTATATAGTCAAATGACAAATAATAACACCAGTTAGAGGTTATATATTTAATAGCATTCTAATGAAGATTAACTCTTCTACTACTAACAATGATGTTACTCCAAGAAATACCTATGGGAGACTGAATGTGCAGGCTGTCTGCATCTATTGTATTACTAAGCATTGAGTACATGTTAATTAGAAATAGCCTAGTACATATCATGTATCTGAATCATGAACCAACACCCTCTTTTTTTAAGAAATACATTTTCAAGAAGCAAACAACTCCTGAACAGGTGTATTTATGTACGGTAGAATTGCAATGTATCAGACTTATCATCTGTTGTATTCATTTAAATCAAAACCTGTTTTGACCTTGACCTTGGTATGCCGTCATGCAAAATGTCCCCTCATCCAAGTGTTTGTGACGGAGGAGGGTCACTTTGTTCGGTAAAAACATTGGCTTTTTTACTTGTATCATAAGCATGTCTGTATTATTAGCATGGCCTGCACATTTAAATATCAGAAAAATACTCCCCACACTAATTACTCCTATTGCATGTATCAAACATAGTTGCTAAATTTTTGCTTTTTGTTGTTGCTTGCATGCTCTATGTTTTCATGCATACTGTGATATAAGCTTGTTCATGCAACGAAACTGATTATTATTAAATATGTTAGTTGCTTAAAAAAAAAAAAAAAAAAAAATTTTTTATTTGGCTTTTTGTTGCTAGCTTGTTTAAAGTGCTACATTTTTAGCTCATCTATTTTTTGAAAAAAAATTATGAGCTATTGTCATCACCTTGGCGTCGGCGTCGGCGTTGGCGTTGGCGTCGGCGTCCGGTTAAGTTTTGCGTTTAGGTCCACTTTTCTCAGAAAGTATCAATGCTATTGCATTCAAACTTGGTACACTTACTTACTATCATGAGAGGACTGGGCAGGCAAAGTTAGATAACTCTGGCGTGCATTTTGACAGAATTATGTGCCCTTTTTATACTTAAATAATTGAAAATTTTGGTTAAGTTTTGCGTTTAGTTCCACTTTTCTCAGTAAGTATCAATGCTATTGCATTCAAACTTGGTACACTTACTTACTATCATGAGGGGACTGGGCAGGCAAAGTTAGATAACTCTGGCATGCATTTTGACAGAATTATGTGCCCTTTTTATACTTAGAAAATTGACAATTTTGGTTAAGTTTTGTGTTTAGGTCCATTTTATTCCTTAAGCATCAAAGCTATTGCTTTCATACTTGCAACACTTACTAACTATCATAAGGGGACTGTGCAGGCAAAGTAATGTAACTCTGACTGGCATTTTGACAGAATTATGTGCCCTTTTTATACTTAGAAAATTGAAAATTTGATTAAGTTTTGTGTTTAGGTCCACTTTATTCCTACAGTATCAAAGCTATTGCTTTCATACTTGCAAGATTTATGAACTATCATAAGGGGACGATGCAGGCAAAGTTATGTAACTCTGACTGGCATTTGGACGGAATTATGGGCCCTTTATACTTAGAAAATTGAAAATTTGGTTAAGATTTATGTTTTGGTCCACTTTACCCCTAAAGTATCATAGATATTGCTTTCATACTTGGAACACTCACAAACTATCATAAGGGTACAGTAAAAGGACAAGTTGCATAACTCTGGTTGTCATTGTTACGGAATTATGGCCCTTTTTTGACTTAGTAACTTTTAATATATGGTTAAATTTTGTGTTTCGATCCACTCGAAGTATCAAGGCTATTGCTTTCAAACTTCAAATACTTACATGCTATCATGAGGTTACTGTACCTGGCAACTTGAATTTTACTTTGACCTTTGAATGACCTTGACTCTCAAGGTCAAATTATTAAATTTTGCTAAAATTGCCATAACTTCTTTATTTATGATTAGATTTGATTGATACTTTGATGAAACTACTCTTACCTGACATACCACAATAGACTTCACCCAAACCATCCCCCGTGCCCTCCCCCCCCTCCCCCCTCCCCCCTCCCCCCCCTATTTTTTTTTTTTTTTTTTTTTAGTTTAAGATCATCTCACAAATGACCACCACACCCTCACACTATACCCCCACCCCACCCCCCCACCCCACCCCACCCCCCCCCCCCGATTATTTTTTTTTTTTTTCGCTTTTTTGGAAGATAATGTGATAAATGTCCACAACCCCACACTATACACCCCTCTTCACTCCACTCCTCCCTCCTTTGTGATTGAAAATGAGAGTCCCTTCACCTTTAAAAAGAAAATAGATGAGCGGTCTGCACCCGCAAGGGGTGCTCTTGATTAGATTTTGTTGCTTGCTTGCTTTTGTGTTGCATGCACACTGTGATATACGCTTTTCTTTTTACTCATGCAACGAACCTGATTTTAATATAAATATGTAAGTTAAATCATTATAAGTAAAATATACTTTCATTAAATATGTAAGTGCTTAAATTTTGGCTTTTTGTTGCTTGCTTGTTTAAGTTGCTAAAATTTTGGCTGCTTGTTGCTTGCATGTTTCTTATGTTTCATGCACACTGTGATATATGCTTTTTTATAAATAAGCTTAATCATTATTAAGTAAATATACTTTCATCACAACTATTGTAAATCCTTTAAGTAAATAATTATGTTTTAATTAAAAGCTTACTTTTTATACGCCCGTCTATGACGGGACGTATTATGGTATACCCCGCGTCTGTCCGTCCGTCCGTCCGTCTGTCCGTCCGTCCGTCTGTCCGTCTGTTAATGTCGTACGCTACGTCAAATATCCTTTGACAGATTTTCTTCAAATTTTAACACAATCTTAATATTGATAAACCCTGATCCCCTTTCGTTTTTGACGGAATTCTGAATTGTCGTTCCAGAGTTATGGGACTTTGTTCGTCAAAATTTCGTGATTTCATTGAATGTCCTACTGTAGCTCAAATATCCTTCGATGGATTTTTTTCAAATTTCAACACAATCTTAATATTGATAAACCCTGATCCCCTTTCGTTTTTGACGGAATTCTGAATTGTCGTTCTAGAGTTATGGGACTTTGTTCGTCAAAATTTCGTTATTTCATTGAATGTCCTACCGTAGCCGTCCGTCCGTCCGTCTGTTAATGTCGTACGCTACGTCAAATATCCTTTGACAGATTTTCTTCAAATTTTAACACAATCTTAATATTGATAAACCCTGATCCCCTTTCGTTTTTGACGGAATTCTGAATTGTCGTTCCAGAGTTATGGGACTTTGTTCGTCAAAATTTCGTGATTTCATTGAATGTCCTACTGTAGCTCAAATATCCTTCGATGGATTTTTTTTTTTTTTTTTTTAGTATCCCTGAAAAATTGAACAAGGTGAGCTTTTTTCTATTCCGATTGTACACTACCACTTACCCATCTACATTTCTCTTTTATTATTGGTCAAAATATCTATAACAGGTTTACTTCAACTCCATATCCTCTAAAGAAATGCATACATATACTCAAAAAAAGATATGGTATGAATGTCAAGGAGACGGCGCTCCATGCTCATGTACTTATAAAATAAACCATGTATTCAAATACAAATAAACTGAAGTAAAAAAATGATTCAAAGGGTTATTTATTACCTTACTACTTCATTGGCGAACGACGGGCGTATCATGCGCTCATGGCGCAGCTCCTCAGTTTATGTGTTTATATCTTTTATATAGCTGCTAAGTTATTATATAGTTGCTTAGTTATTTTATAGTTGCTAAGTTATTATCATGTGCTTTGTTAGTAAACTAAATATGCCTTTGATATTTTAACAAGAAATATGAAAATTTATTTATTTATTTATGCCTTGTACATAACCATATTACTATTTATATGTGTCGGTCAATAGCTATACATAGCTAATGTTATACTGTTATTTATTGTTAACCGACTTGAAATAAAAGTTTGTATCTTGTATCTTGTATCTTGTTGTACACATTGAAGAACCCAAATAATCATCAATTTAAAATGTTATGAGATTAAGGTCCTATAGCATACATAGTATTTGCTTTGTAAAATCATGCCCTTTGGTCAAAATGGCCATCATGACCTGGGGATACCATTTTTAGCTCATCTATTTTTTGAAAAAAAATTATGAGCTATTGTCATCACCTTGGCGTCGGCGTCCGGTTAAGTTTTGCATTTAGGTACACTTTTCTCATGAAGTATCAATGCTATTGCATTCAAACTTGGTACACTTACTTACTATCATGAGGGGACTGGGCAGGCAAAGTTAGATAATTCTGGCTTGCATTTTGACAATTATGTGCCCTTTTTATAATTAGAAAATTGAAAATTTTGGTTAAGTTTTGTGTTTAGGTCCATTTTATTCCCTAAGTGTCAAAGCTATTGCTTTCATACTTGCAACACTTACTAACTATCATAAGGGGACTGTGCAGGCAAAGTTATGTAACTCTGACTGGCATTTTGACAGAATTATGTGCCCTTTTAATACTTAGAAAATTGAAAATTTGGTTAAGTTTTGTGTTTAGGTCCACTAAACTTTCATACTTGCAACACTTACTAACTATCGTAAGGGGACTGTGCAGGCAAAGTTATGTAACTCTGACTGGCATTTTGACGGAATTATGTGCCCTTTTTATGTCCCCCACTATAGTAGTGGGGTACATATTGTTTTTGCCCTGTCTGTTGGTTGGTTGGTCTGTTGGTTGGTTTGCGCCAACTTTAACATTTTGCAATAATTTTGCTATATTTAATATAGCAACTGGATATTTGGCATGCATGTGTATCTCATGGAACTGCACATTTTGAGTGAGGAAAGGTCAAGGTCAAGGTCATCCTTCAAGGTCAGAGGTCAAATATATGTGGCCCAAATCGCTTTTTTTATGAATACTTTTGCAATATTGAAGATAGCAACTTGATATTCGGCATGCATGTGTATCTCATGGAGCTGCACATTTTGAGTGGTGAAAGGTAAAGGTCAAGGTCATCCTTCTAGGTCAAATATATGGGTCAAAATATCTCATGTAATGTAACTTCTGCAACATTGAAGCTAGCAATTTTATATTTGACATGCATGTGTATCTCATGGAGCTGCACATTTTGAGTGGTGAAGGGTCAAGGTCAAGGTCATCCTTCAAGGTCAAACGTCATATAGGGGGACATTGTGTTTCACAAACACATCTTGTTATACTTCGAAAATTGAAAATTTGGTTAAGTTTTGTGTTTAGGTCCACTTTTTTCCTAAAGTATCAAAGCCATTGCTTTCATACTTGCAACACTTACTATCGTAAGAGGACTGTGCAGGCAAAGTTATGTAACTCTGACTGGCATTTTGACAGAATTATGTGCCCTTTTTATACTTAGAAAATTGAAAATTTTGTTAAGTTTTTTGTTTAGGTCCACTTTTTTCCTAAAGTATCAAAGCCATTGCGTTCATACTTGCAACACTTACTAACTATCGTAAGGGGACTGTGCAGGCAAAGTTATGTAACTCTGACTGGCATTTTGACGGAATTATGGGCCCTTTATACTTGAAAATTTGGTTAAGTTTTGTGTTTTGGTCCACTTTACCCCTAATGCTAAGTTTACATCTGGCCACGATCTCCCCGATTAGCCAGAGGCTAAACAATCGGGGAGCTCTACGATTAAATGGTATACTCCACGCTCTGTTACACTTCCTTATGAAATCAGCACGTTTTGTTGCTACGATCGAGCCCACGATTTGCATCACGTTCTGTTACGCTTTGTTGCGATCAACACGATTGGCTTCCATGTTCCACCATGTTCCGTTACGTCCTGTTAAGATCTCCCACGACAAAGCCGCTTTGTTGTGATCTCCTGCGATTTGACCTACGATTTGAGATTAGAAAATGAATCGGGGCAATCGTGGTGAAATTTAAGTTTGATTTAAAATCTGTCCCGATGCCCACAATTTCCCCGATTCAACCACATTCCGTTACGCTCCCCCACGATCACCCCGATTCGACTCCACGCTCCTTTACGTTCGCCACGATGCTCTGGAATCGGGGACATCGTGGTAAAGCGTGGCCAGATGTAAACCTAGCATAAAGAATCATAGATATTGCTTTCATACTTGGAACACTCGCAGACTATCATAAGGGGATAGTAAAGGACAAGTTGCATAACTCTGTTTGTCATTTTTACGGAATTATGGCCCTTTTTATACGCCCGTATAAAATACGGGACGTATTATGTGAAACCCCTTGGCGGCGGGCGGGCGGCGGGCGGCGGGCGGAAGGCATCACTTTGTCCGGACTCTAATTCAAATTGTATTCATCCGATCTTCACCAAACTTGGTCAGCAGTTGCATCTAGTTGATATCTAGGCCAAGTTCGAATATGGGTCATGCCGGGTCAAAAACTAGGTCATAGGGTCAATAAGTGCATTTTCAAAGGGGCCACTTTGTCCGGACTCTATTTCAAATTGTATTCATCCGATCTTCACCAAACTTGGTCAGCAGTTGCATCTAGTTGATATATAGGCCAAGTTCGAATATGGGTCATGCCGGGTCAAAAACTAGGTCATAGGGTCAATTAGTGCATTTTTAACGGCGCCACTTTGTCCGGACTCTAATTCAAATTGTATTCATCCGATCTTCACCAAACTTGGTCAGAAGTTGTATCTAGACAATATCTAGGTCAAGTTCGAATATGGGTCATGCTGGGTCAAAAACTAGGTCACAGGGTCACTTAGTGCATTTCAAGCATTTAGCATGGTGTCCACTCTCTAATTGAAGTAGTTTTCATCCAATCTTCACCAAACTTGGTCAGAAGTTGTATCTAGACAGTATTTAGGTCAAGTTGGAATATGGGTCATTCCAGGTCAAAAACTAGGTCACAGGGTCACTTAAACCATTTCAAGCATTTAGCAAGTGCTCTCTAATTGAAGTAGTTTTCATCCAATCTTCACCAACTTTGGTCAGAAGTTGTGTCTAGACAATATCTACATGTAGGTCAAGTTCAAATATGGGTCTTGCCAGGTTAAAAACTAGGTCACGAGGTCCCGTAGTGCATTTCAAGCATTTAGCATGGTGTCTGCTCTCTAATTGAAGTAGTTTTCATCAGATCTTCACCAACTTTGGTCAGAAGTTGTGTCTAGATGATATGTAGGTCAAGTTCAAATATGGGTCATGGTAAAGTTATCAAGTTGTCCAAAGTCTTAAAACGGGCGTATCTTGTGACAGTTTGGCACTCTTGTTTTACTTAGTAACTTTGAATATTTGGTTACATTTTGTGTTTAGATCCACTTTACTTCTAAAGTATCAAGGCTATTGCTTTTAAATTTAAATACTTTCATGCTATCATGAGGGTACTGTACCTGGCAAGTTGAATTTTACCTTGACCTTTGAATGACCTTGACTCTTAAGGTCAAATTCTTAAATTTTGCTAAAATTGCCATAACTTCTTTATTTATGATTAGATTTGATCGATACTTTGACAAAACAACTCTTACCTGACATACCACAATGGACTACCACAAACCATCTCCCACGCCTCCCCCCCCTCCTCGAATCCCCCCTCAATCCCCCCCATTATTTTTTTTAATTTAAGATCATCTCATAAATGACCACCACACCCTCACACTATACCCCCCACCCCCACCTCAAAAAAATTAATTTTATGCCCCCCGGTAGTTGAACTGTCCGTCAGTGTCAGTCAGTCTGTCTGTCCGTCCGAAAAAAACTTTAACATTGGCCCTAACTTTTTCACTTTTTAAGATAGCAACTTGATATTTGGCATGCATGTGTATCTCATGGAGCTGCACATTTTGAGTGGTGAAAGGTCAAGATCAAGGTCATCCTTCAAGGTCAAATGTCAAATTTATGATGTCTGTCTGTCCGAAAACTTTAACATTGGCCATAACTTTTTCAATATTGAAGATAGCAACTTGATATTTGGCATGCATGTGTATCTCATGGAGTTGAACATTTTGAGTGGTAAAAGGTGAAAGTGAAGGTCATCCTTCAAGGTCAAATGTAAAATATATGGCGTCTGTCCGTCCGAAAACTTTAACATTTCCATAACTTTTTTAATATTGAAGATAGCAACTTGATATTTGGTATGCATGTGTATCTCATGAAGCTGCACATTTTGAGTGGTGGAAGTTCAAGGTCAAGGTCATCCTTAAAGGTCATCCTCCAAGGTCAAAAAATAAAATAAATCAAAGCGGTGTTCTCATGAAGCTGCACATTTTGAGTGGTGGAAGTTCAAGGTCATCCTTCAAGGTCAAGGTCATCCTTCAAGGTCAAAGGTCAAAAAAAAAAAAAAAAATTTCAAAGCGGCATTATCATGAAGCTGCACATTTTGAGTGGTGGAAGTTCAAGGTCAAGGTCATCCTTCAAGGTCAAGGTCATCCTTCAAGGTCAAAGGTAAAAAAAAATCAAAGCGGCGTTATCATGAAGCTGCACATTTTGAGTGGTGTAGGTTCAAGGTCAAGGTCATCCCAAAAGGTGAAGGTCATCCTTCAAGTTCAAAGGTCAAACAAAATTAAAAAAAATCAAAGCAGCGTTATCATGAAGCTGCACATTTTGAGTGGTGGAAGTTCAAGGTCAAGGTCATCCTTCAAAGTAAAAAAATCAATTTAAAAAATCAAAGCGGCGTTCTCATGAAGCTGCACATTTTGAGCGGTGGAAGTTTAAGGTCAAGGTCATTCTCCAAGGTAAAGGTCATCCTTCAAGGTCATCCTTCAAGGTCAAAGGTCAAAAAAATAAAAATAAATTCAAAGCAGCGTTCTCATGAAGCTGCACATTTTGAGTGGTGGAAGTTCAAGGTCAAGGTCATTCTTCAAGGTCAAGGTCATCCTTCAAGGTCAAAGGTCAAAATAATAATAATTACAAAGCGGTGTTATCATGAAGCTGCACATTTTGAGTGGTGGAAGTTCAAGGTCAAGGTCATCCTTCAAGGTCATCCTTCAAGGTCAAAGGTCAAAAAATAATATTTCAAAGCGGCCTTCTCATAAAGTTCAAGGTGAAAGTTCAAGGTCAAGGTCATCCTTCAAGGTCAAAGGTAATTTTTTTTAAATTAAAGCGGCATTCTCATGAAGCTGCACATTTTGAGCAGTAGAAGTTCAAGGTCAGTCATCCTTCAAGGTCAAAAGTAAAAAAAAAAGTGTTTTTTTCAAATAGGTGTTGGCATGAAGCTGCACATTTTGAGTGGTGGAAGTTCAAGGTCAAGGTCATCCTTCAAGGTCAAAGGTCAAAAAATAAATTAAAAAATTAAAGCGGCGCAAAAGGGGGGCATTGCGTTTCTGACGAACACATCTCTTGTTGAGATTGAGAATGGGGAATTTATTTTCCCCAAAAATGACCCATAAAAACCTGGAAGATCTTACATAATAATAATAATAATAATAATAATAATAATAATAGTAATAATAATGTAATATAACCAAACGACTGAGATATAAATGTGCATATATTTATTTGAATTCCCCTGGAATGATTTTAGAAAATGACTGTGGCACAGTGACCAAGAAATATCTTTCCAAAAGATATATGGATTTTATTATGGTCAGTGTTAATGAATGATCAAAAGTTAAATCTATAAGATCAAATATAGCCAATACGTTTGTTCTAAGCAGTTCCTAGCTGCATCACAGGATAATCAATTACGGGATGTTGGCTTATTTTGCTTTATAGGATATAATTGATCAGATATTTATAATTACAGAATAGAAAAACAAAAGAAGAATGAAAACATTAAATTCGCATTTTCTTCGAACAGACATGTTTTATTGGTTTGTTGCACATTGTTATGTGATCCCATTATTAATAGTATCGTGCATCATTGAATTGGTCTATATGGTGAACAATGTCTTATCAAATTAATCAAAACTGCTACTTATCATTTCATTTGTTGCAAACACATACATAATTTATGCTTGACCTACCAAAATAATATCACTGTATAAACTCATTTAATATCTTTCTGATCAAAATAAACTTCACATGCACATAGCATTCATAATGTTTATATAATGATTTATGTTTCTGACCTTGATACCTTGCGGGTTGGAATGCAATGCATAAAAGTGAGGTTACGATTCGGCTGCTGGCACAACTGCTTGTTGAAAGGTTTATGCATTTACATGTTTAACGGTCACTTTCAAAAACAATTAAAAATTTTTTTGTCAAAGCGTGTATCAGATTTTTGAACAACAACATGTATATGATCTAACATATAAGAATGAACAGAATGCAATATGGTTGTAATTACTTAATATGAGAATACAGCCTAAAACTAATGTTCTGGCGCTGACACTCTTCTTAATGTAAAAGGACACATACAAACTGTATTGATGTCGAAAGTTGATTGTGAACTGCTCTATCTCTCAACCCTTATAATTAGGGGTAAAATTGTTTCATGCCAATCAAGCAGTTAACATTGAAATGTGAAAACTGTTTGTAGATTGGACGTTTTTTACCTCGAAAAGTTTCAGACCTACGGAAGGCAACATTTTATATTCAACTTGATTGGCCGCTCAGAAAGGTCAGCTAAGGTGAAAAGCTGGGTTAGACAGCTACGTTAAAAAATGGAGAAATACATTTTTTTATAACGAGTGTAACATAATATAGCGTATGAAATGCCCTTTTAAAGTTTTCACTTTTTCTTTCGAAACCATACAATTATCGAGCAAGTATGTGTTGTTAACCATTATCAAGTGCGCATACTTAAGCATACTTGAGCTTATAAGTGACAACCGTCCTTCTTGAATAAGAGGTATGGGAAATATTGCTATAAAATCCCCACAAATGTTATGTTCGGTATTTTTAACTTGATGTCCGGACTGAAAGTACCACCAACTCAAGGATATCAGCCTCACTTAAAACTGAAGTAGAGTGTTGTAAGATAATAATCAAGATCATGACATATAATAATTTCTCGGCTGATTGAAACATGTTCTCGGCTGATTGAAATATGGTTGTGTTGTTTGAAAAACATGTCCACAATGAGGCCAAGCAGTTTGTCTTATGTTGCTATAGGAATACAATTTGACAACTCTAGAAGACACATTTTGTATGCACTTATGGTAAAAAACTTTTTCAAATTGTTATTGAGCAGTTTTATGTGTAAGTTTTTTATGAACACTTCCTGCGAAAAATATGTAAGTGCCCCTAGGAATTAGGACATTTTGCGCTTGTTTGTTTATTTTGGGCATACATTTAAGGCCTATAAGGCCTAGGATCAGAGCAAATGAGTTTTCAGTTTAACGCAACTTCAAATAACTAATTTTAAATCATGACAATTTTTCAGTCCGAAATGTATTTGGCATTTAAATTGACCTTTCACGAAAGACCCTTTCTCTTATGAACGTAAAGCAGCTTATCACTGCTTCTACCTGTCTGCTTCTCTGGATGAAAAAAAACAACAACACTACAACATATGCTTTAAAAAAATCTGGTCACAGTGCCCATGATATCTGTCTACTTTTTATGCCCCCTTTCGAAGAAAAGGGGGCATATAGTGATCGGACTGTCCGTCTGTCTGTCTGTCCGTCTTTCGTCACAGTTTGCGTTTAGGTTTCGAAAAATCCTCATAACTTCTATGTCCCTTGAGATATAACCTTTATATTTGGTATGCATGTGTATATGGACAAGGCCTTTCCATACGCAAAACAATTTTTACTCCTGTGACCTTGACCTTGAACTTAGGGTCTGCGATTAGGTTTCGAAATCTGCGTTTAGGTTTCGAAAGTTGCTCATAACTTCTATGTCCCTGAGATATAACCTTCATATTTGGTATGCATGTGTATATGGACAAGACCTTTCCATACGCAAAACAATTTTTACCCCTGTGACCTTGACCTTTAAATTAGGGTCCGCGTTTAGGTTTTGAAATCTGCGTTTAGGTTTCGAAAATTGCTCATAACTTCTATGTCCCTTGAGATATAACCTTCATATTTGGTATGCATGTGTATATTGACTAAGCCTTTCCATACGCACATAAAATTTTACTCCTGTGACATTGAACTTAGGGTCCGCGTTTAGGTTTTGAAATCTGCGTTTAGGTTTCGAAAAATGCTCATAATAACGTCTATGTCCCTTGAAATGTAACCTTCATATTTGGTATGCATGTGTATATGGACAAGGCCTTTCCATATGCACACAAATTTTTACCCCTGTGACCTTGACCTTAGTTAGGGTCCCTGTTAAGGTTTCGAAATCTGCGTATAGGTTTTGAAAAATGCTTATAACTTCTATGGCCCTTGAGAAATAACCTTCATATTTTGTATGCATGTGTATATGGACAAGGCATTTCCATATGCACACAAATTTTGACCCCTGTGACCTTAACCTAGGTTTCGAAATCTGCGTTTAGGTTTCAAAAAAAGCTCATAACTTCTATCAAGCATTTATAGGGGGCATATGTCATCCTATGGTGACAGCTTTTTAAAAAACAACATAGAAAAATAAAGGAATAATGAAACTCCACAAACATAAGTAAGAGAGAGATTATTGTTACCATTCTCTTGTCTTTGATAGAAGGTTAATGCCTATGTGCTTACAAAATTGAACAATCTATCATATCTTCAGGGCTTTTTATGCCCCCCTTCGAAGAAGAGGGGTATATTGCTTTGCACATGTCTGTCGGTCGGTCTGTCAGTCTGTCTGTCGGTCGGTCCGTCCACCAGGTTGTTTCCAGATGATAACTCAAGAACGCTTGGGCCTAGGATCATGAATCTTGGTGGTAGATTGATCATGATTCGCAGATGACCCGTATTGATTTTCAGGTCATTAGGTCAAAGGTCAAGGTCACAGTGACCCGAAATAGTAAAATGGTTTCCGGATGATAACTCAAGAATGCTTATGCCTAGGATCATGAAACTTCGTAGGTAGATTGAAAATGGCTGGCAGATGACCCCTATTGATTGTCAGGTCACTAGGTCAAAGGTCAAGGTCACTGTGACCCGAAATAGTAAAATGGTTTCCGGACGATAACTCAGAAACGCTTATGCCTAGGATCATGAAACTTGATAGGTAGATTGATCATGACTCGCAGTTGACCCCTATTGATTTTCAGGTCACTATATCAAAGGTCAAGGTCACGGTGACCTGAAATAGTACAATGGTTTCTGAATGATAACTCAAGAACGCTAATGGCTACGATCATGAAACTTAATAGGTACATTGATCATGACTCGCAGATGACCCCTATTGATTTTGTGGTCACTAGGTCAAAGGTCAAGGTCATGATGACCCGAAATAGTAAAATGGTTTCCGGATGATAACTCAAGAAAGCTTATGCCTAGGATCATGAAACTTAATAGGTACATTGATCATGACTAGCAGATGACCCCTATCAATTTTGAGGTCACTAGGTTAAAGGTCAAGTTCACGGTGACCCGTAATAGTAAAATGGTTTCCGGATGATAACTAAAGAAGGCTTATTCCTAGCATCATGAAACTTAATAGGTAGATTGATCATGATTTGCAGATGACCCCTATTGATTTTCAGGTCACTAGGTCAAAGGTCAAGGTCATGGTGACCCGAAATAGTAAATTGGTTTTTGGATGATAACTCACGAATGCTTATGACTAGGATAATGAAACTTTATAGGTACATTGATCATGACTGGCAGATGACCCCTATTGATTTTCAGGTCACTAGGTCAAAGGTCAAGGTGACAGTGACAAAAACATACTCACACAATGGCTGTCACTACAACGGAGAGCCCATATGGGGGGCATGCATGTTTTACAAACAACCCTTGTTTTTTCCTGATTTTGTAAAGCTGCCTTGGCCCTGCACATTGTGAAAAAATTGGTCGCGAATTTTTTCAAAATTGTGAAAAATGAGTCGCAAACTTCGAAAAATTATGTAAAAAACTGTCTGTCTGTCTGTCTGTCTGTCTTCTGTCTGTCTGTCTGTCTGTCTGTCTGTCTGTCTGTCTGTCTGTCTGTCTGTCTGTCTGTCTGTCTGTCTGTCTGTCTGTCTGTCTGTCTGTCTGTCTGTCTGTCTGTCTGTCTGTCTGTCTGTCTGTCTGTCTGTCTGTCTGTCTGTCTGTCTGTCTGTCTGTCTGTCTGTCTGTCGTCTGTCTGTCTGTCTGTCTGTCTGTCTGTCTGTCTGTCTGTCTGTCTGTCTGTCTGTCTGTCTGTCTGTCTGTCTGTCTGTCTGTCTGTCTGTCTGTCTGTCTGTCTGTCTGTCTGTCTGTCTGTCTGTCTGTCTGTCTGTCTGTCTGTCTGTCCTGTCTGTCTGTCTGTCTGGCTGCCTGCCTGCCTGCCTGCCTGCCTGCCTGCCTGCCTGCCTGCCTGCCTGCCTGCCTGCCTGCCTGCCTGCCTAGTCTTGTCTTGTCTTGTCTTGTCCTGCCTGCCTGTCTTGTCTTGTCTTGTCTTGTCTGCCTGCCTGCCTGCCTGCCCCGCCCGCCCGTGCCGCCCGAATACCCTCCTGCCCGCACCGCCCTTCCGCCCGAATACCCTCCTGCCCGCCCGCCCGCCTGCGATCCTGTCTGTCATTGTAGGTGTGTCTCTCTGTCCCAAACCTTTAACCTTGCTCATGAAATGAAAACTCTTTGATCTATGTTCTTTAAACTTCAAATGTGCATGCATCTCATGGAGATCTACAATCAAACATGGTTTGAGGTCACTAGGTCAAAGGTCAAGGTCACTGTGACCTTAACATTTAAAATGTAATCTTGTTTTTAAAAATAGCTGCAGTGCGGCTTCAAGGCGCAGTAGGGGGCACATATTTTGTCATCAAGTAATGTGGCCTTACTAGATTTGTCAAATGTCCATGTCAAAATTGTGAAATGGCCGTCTCTAAGAAGGAAAAAAGCCCTGATCTTAAAGGCTGTTTCTTGTGCAAAGCATGCTGTTATCTTAATTGTAAATAATTTTAAAACATATTCATGCTTAACAGTGGTGCTTCCGACAAATTTCACTACCACCACCATACCAGCTAACTTCAACATTTCTATACTTGGTTTCCAGTTCACATAAGTATGTATCTTTAACATGACATGACAGTGAGAGGGAAAGATGTGTGGTACTAGTAAATTACATTTAAAATGTATTTCTATGAAGTCAATCAAGAGGAACTTATTCAGAAATACCATGCAATCTTAATGAACTGCTATTCCAAGCAAACCACTCTCCCAGTGTACTCTCAGTCAACAAGGATGTGTGTTAACCCTCTTGTTTTATTGTAGCTGTCCAAATGTTTTGACCTAGATTGTTTCCATTATTGTATGCATTAAGACCATTGACCGCAAATAAAATTGAACACATTGTTGTATTTAGGCAATGCAAAGTAACAACAACAGTTTCATGTATATCATTAACTGTACTTACATACTGGTTTAAATAAACAGGCAAGCAAACATTAGTAGTGACCATGATTTAGTAAGTTAGTCCTCGACATCATCAAGCTGAAGTTAAATAAGTTAAAGAAGAAGCGCATTACCGAAGACCACTTCATTAGATTTGACTGAAACTGAACAATGCCAACAAAGCAGAGGCAGTCAAAGTACATATTATAGTACACTCCACGCGTTTTCCCCAAAAAACGCGATCCCTCCGCGTTTTTTTTTCTGCTAGCGAGTGTTCACGCGGCGTTGAGAGAGCGAGGTGAACTCGATAAAACGCTCGGCGTTACGCCGTGTTCGCTAATTCCCACGGCGTGTATTACTTTAGCCTAGTCGGTAAATGCAGACAATTTCCGTTCTTATCAGTGACCGCCGCGCAACGCCACGTTAGCAGTGTGCTACTGGGCATGCCAAAAAATAAAAACATTGTTAAAATAAATTGTTTAAATACTGTAGTACATGTATAAAAAAGATAATTGTATAAAAAATTAATACGTATAAAAATTATGTTTTTTAATTCACAGGTACGTCTACAATATGAATGAATAAAAGACATTTGACAAATTAATATTTAAATCATAACACATATAAGACAAGAATAAATGTTCCGTAAAATTTCAAAATGAGAATAATAATTAGTAATCCGAAACACACTACGATTTTTAATGTTAACACGACGGTTACAAATGCTTCCAATATACAGTCATCATGTATATTTCCCGACAAAAGCGCGCGAAAATTATGCTGCAATGTACAAGGTATACTCCTTATACCTGCAAAGCGTGCGTGTATTGATTTTTTGATACAAACTTTATAGCGCAGAGAACATTGAATTTTGTTGATTTCGGTTTAAAGTTTCTTTGGTATTTTTTACCAAAATTATATCGCGAATAAGTTGATATTTCCTCTAAAATAATTTCAAATCATACATCTGGGCGGAACTGGATTTTAAGTGTTTGACGTTATGAAAACACGCATAGCTTGTCTACTGACCTATTGTGTAGACTGCTGTCTGCGGTGTTTTGACAAAAGAGATTAACATGTGTGAATGTCACTATGCCGATTTGGTCCATAATTACCGGTAAACATTGTTTTGAATGTCGACGCAACAAGAATACAACTGTGAATATTAAATGCAACTATCAACTCAATAGTTACCACCTTCTTTTAGCAATAATTGGAATAACCTAACTTCAAAGAGAAAATAAATGCATAAGCGAGCAGAGAATTGACTTTGTTCCGACAATTAAAGGGATCTTTTCACGCTTTGGTAAATTGACAAAATTGAAAAAAATTGTTTCAGATTCGCAAATTTTCGTTTTAGTTATGATATTTGTGAGGAAACAGTAATACTGAACATTTACCATGGTCTAATATAGCCATTATATGCATCTTTTAACGATTTTAAAACCTAAAAATTATAAAGCGTTGCAACCCGAAACGATTGAATAATTTGGAGAGTTCTGTTTTTGTCGTTAAATTTTGTGAAACTACGAAGATTGCTTATATAAGGTATAAAATACGTCAAGTAAGTGTACTCAGCGGAATAGCTCAGTAGGCTAAAGAGTTTTTACTTCAGGACTCTGGCAGGACTCCAGGGGTCACTGGTTCGAAACCTGGTCCGGGCAATGTTCTTTTCCTTTTTTTAATTTTATTCTTGATTTTTTACTGGAGCTTTTACGATCCAATGTTTACATTTATCGATATAAAGCATTTAATGTAATGAATAAGTTAAAAAATGCCAAAATCTGTGAAAAGGCACATTTAAAACCATTCCTTATGCATTCATTGAATGTGTTTACTTGAGTAAGTTATGCCTTTAGACAGGAAGCGGCTTTTCTTTGATTACGTCAAACTGTCAATTCACACAGATTTGCAAGATTTTTAGGGTCCTTGGTCATTTGTGTACATGTTCATTGATATGGTGCTAACTGCACTGGTGTTGTTCGTGCTGTTCATTATGGTATCAAACATTTCAATGATGACCTCTATCTGTTTTGCTCTTGCAAAGAGTCTATTGGTAAGGTCTTGGAGCTCACTGCTAGTTCCACCACAGGTCGAACCTCAAAGACCTCGTGAAGAGGCCGGTAGGACCTGTAAATAAACTCTGATACAAAAAAAAAAAAAATGCTAGTTCCACCAATAAGGCGAATGTAATCAGCAAATCTCAAGTTGTAAATGGTTATTCCATCAACGAAGATTGGGCTGTAGTGGTCTTTCAGGGTCTCCTGTATTATCTTCTTTAGGAAAACGTTAAACAAGACGGTCCAGAGCAGACATACATGTCGGACGTCCACTGTATTCTGAAGAAGTCACCAATCTATCAATTGAGAAGTACTGTGTTGTTGGCGTTTACGTAGAGTTCTTGGATGACTTGCAACAACATTTGACAATTTCCCCCCCCCCCCCCCCCCCTGAATCTGCCATAGGCCATCATGTCACACTGCCCAGACCTGACAGTATAATTCTCTTCTGCCAGCGGTTTGTTTTGCTTTCAATTGCTTGAGAATGATGCCTAATATGACTATGCTTGGATGGATGAGGAGGCTGATGCTGGATAATTCTGGCATATCTTAAAGTTGCCCTTGTTTGGTATGGTGATGACCAGAACCTGGATCCATCCCAGGGGCCTGCTCTTCTCCTACCAGATCATGTGGCAAGTTCTGCATCTCTGCCTTGCTTTATCAGATGAAATAGGCCAAAGAGAAGTGGAATGATGGGCAGTGTAACAACATTGACAACACGATTACCACGGGCAGCAGTAAAACGGCATACAGCCTTCAAGAACTTCACCAACAGCAGTGAGCCTAATGCCATAGCAGATGCTAATGGGAACCACCTAGGAGAGAGTGCTTCAGTATTTAATAACTTGAAATATTTTTTTTTACTAAATGCTTGACAAATTTCACTCAGCAGCCTAAGAAAGATCATGAAAAAAGATTCTCAAGGGAGTCGTTTTTTGCAATCAATTTTTGCAAACTTATGTCTGTTTGTTATTTGTCATGTGTTGAGAAATATATGCGTGCTTCAAAAAATTATGACACTTTGTAATATTTTGCTTAAGTACATGTAGTTAGTATATAAAGAGGATTTTTTATTAATATTTTAATTAGATTAAATTTGACTGTGTCCAAATATGTGTCATGGGGGTCAGTGTCTGTGACAGTTCTGTATGATATGGGCTACAAGAAACACATACATACTAAGAGTATTGTATAATCACTTGTATGGATTCTTTATTTACTAATTGTTTTGTAATTTGTATTTTCCACATTTTTTCTCTTTTGTGTAGGCATTTTTATTTTATTTTTTCGATTTCAGTCTGAAGACCAGCATGGTACATTGTGATTTAATGGTTCAATACAGAGTCAAGAACGAACACTTCAACCTCTAGTTAATAACAATCAGTGTTCTCAGTAACAAGGAAGATTTTAGGCTTGCAAGTCTATTCATAATGACAAATTGTAAACTGAAACTGAAAGACACACTTAACTAAACAATGATTTCATTGTTACTAATTACTTGGAAAAGTATTTTTAGTATTACCCATCATTGATTAAAGAGGTTTGTTTTTAGAAGATTCAATTCGTACTCTTATGCAATTTTAAACAAGCTCCACAAGATACTTTGCAATTATTTGTAATTGGCAGACATAAATGGCTTGAGCAAATGTGTTGGTTCAAATTGTAGTATTAAGTGAATGTTAACAAGTTTGCATTTCCACTGCAATTGACATAATCATTTTTAATTTTGCATTAATTAATTATCATTCAACCTATTTTTTGTAGACAGAGTATGAAATTAAAGTGTGATTTGCGATAAATCATGTGGTTATACTGCAATAAATCATGGAGCTATATTTCTGCAAGCAAAACCTATAAATAGTGAAGGCTTTTTTTCCTTGCTTCAGTGTGGTCTATGTCAGCCATGTCACAATTTTGATGCAAGCATTTCACAAATCCAATATATTGACATAAGTTGACAAAAAAAGCCTTTCTTAACTGTTTGGAACGGACCTTATAAGCTCAACACTGTCAAAAACAAACATTTTATATTCTAAAGTAATGTATGTGTTGCTGTTTTTTGTTTTTATTGCTAATTAGCTCGGCTGTTTTTGGAGAAAATCCTAGGTATTGTCATAGCCAGCTCGTCATCGTCGTGTCCGTCGTCGTCCGCCGTCCGCAAACCTTCACATTTTGTCAAGGTCTTGCACATTGGCTCAAAAATCAAAGTGATTCCACCTTCAACTTTAAAACTTCACATTTAGCTGCACCTTGATGAGTTCTGCATGATACACCCATTTTAAGGTCACTATGTAAAAGTTCAAGGTCACTGTGACCTTTAAACAAAATCTGACACGCTTTCATTTATTCCAAACTGTCAACCCGCAGCCGAGCATGGCACCCGTTTTGCGGTGCTCTTGTTTTGCAAATTGTGTTAACTACTCAGATAATGGGTTATGCTTGTTTAAATGCCAAAGGCGTAGGGATATAGTTTTGGCATTTGGCATCAGACCGTCCATCCGTTTGTCTGTCACTAACTTGTTAGGGATATATCTCAGACACTATAATTTTACAACATGATACCTCATAGGTGTATAGATATAAATGAGAAGGCGGGGGATATGGATTCAACGAATTAGCTTGTTGTTAAGGAATCTAAAGTATGAAACTCGTGAAACCAGTGTTGTAACGCAAACTCGGCTTATAAACATCACCATTGCATAAGACTATGTCTAAACTGTATAGTAAAAATTGAGATCCTTAGTTTAAGAAAATCAGTTTCGATTCACTTTAAAGAAATCACAGTAAGATTAAAGCATGCACTTTTACAACGGAAATAACTTAAATAAGAAAGATCATGTGACGAAAGTGAAAACACATGAGTAATGTAGTGATGACCGATATCGAGACAAGTGCAGCAATCTGGAGTTGATTTGTAGTCTTATCCATTTATAAGTTTAAATATTGTTTTAATCTTTCTTTTCAAATTGATAAAATTGCATTTTCATGAAATGCATTAAAATTTCAGACATTTTAGTGAACCCTGCGGGCATGTGCCATAGCACAATTGTTATTGACAAAGGGTTTAAACTTGGACAACATAACATGGCTTACATTTCTCACAATATAACTAAAATTTAATGTATAACTAATGTGTCTATGTATAACTAATGTGTCTAGCTAAACAACAGACATCACATAGACACACATTTTAATGTTTGTCAAAAGTATTGACTATGGATCATTAACAATACAGTTAACCTTTCAGAAGTTTGTTGATCAGATTATGTATGACCTTATTTTTTTTAAAGAAAATACATCCAGCTTTTTAAATGAAAATATGATAATATTTCACTATACCTATGCATTAAAACATAATTTTCCAATCTCTACAAGTATGTGACAAAATGTTTTGTAAAATTAAGAAGAGTTTGTGACTAAATTTCTCACAATTTTTATTGTATATAGTCGCCACTTTGTCCGTGCGTGCGTGCATCCTTGCTTGTGTCCGTCCGTCCATGCACAATTTTTGTCCGAGCTATTTCTCAGCAATTAATGACCGGAATTCAATGAAACTTTATGGGAAGCTTCACTACCAAGAGGAGATGTGCATATTATCAGCCGGTTCTGGTCGGATGATTTTCCATTAACTGTACATAAAGTGCAATTCTTGTACGGGCTATTTCTCAGCAACTAATGACTGAAATTCTATGAAACCTTATGGAAAGCTTTCAAGAGGAGATGTGCATATTATCAGCTGGTTCTCGTTGGATGATTTTTCACAGAGTTATGGCCGTTTGAAATTTTCCATTGTACATATAGTGCAATTCTTGTCCCCTATTTCTCAGCAACTTATTACAGGAATTCAATTAAACAGTATGGAAGCTTCACTACCGACAGGAGATGTGCATATTATCAGCCTGTTATGGTCGGATGATTTTTCACAGAGTTATGACCCTTTGAAATTCTCCATTTACTGTACATATAGTGCAATTCTTGTCCAGCCTATTTCTCAGCAACTGATGACTGGAATTCAATGAAACTTTATGGGAAGCTTCACTTCCAAGAGGAGATGTGCATATTATCAGCCGATTCTCGTCAGATGATTTTTCACAGAGTTATGGCCCTTTGAAATTTTCCATTGTACATATAGTGCAATTCTTGCCCGAGCTATTTCTCAGCAACTTAATACGGGAATTCAATGAAACTTTATGGGAAGCTTCACTACCAACAGGAGATGTGCATTTTATCAGCCGTTTATGGTCGGATGATTTCTCACAGAGTTATGGCCCTTTGAAATTTTCTATAAACTGTACATATAGTACAATTTTTGTCCGGGCTATTTCTCCCCAACTACTGACTAGAATT
This sequence comes from Dreissena polymorpha, assembly GCF_020536995.1. Taxonomy (NCBI): domain Eukaryota; kingdom Metazoa; phylum Mollusca; class Bivalvia; order Myida; family Dreissenidae; genus Dreissena; species Dreissena polymorpha. The sequence continues at coordinate 190,358,980 of NC_068355.1, read as the reverse complement.
CAATGAAGCTTTATGGGAAGCTTAACTACCTTGAGGAGATGCGCATGTTATTCGTGGGTAAATATACTAAAACATACACGGGAACTTTATCGCTAAATCGGTTGTTGTCTGCTTTTTTTTTTTTTTTATTATGTTCACATTCATGTCAAATTTTCTGTACAATGGCCTCTATATTATCAAAACTCTTACTCAAAATCATGTTGATACAGTTTGTTTTTAAAGATTAGTTTGTTGAAGATAAGCAATATCGTTTTAGGGTAATCGGTGACCCGGGGTACATTTAAGTATACTTAAGAGTACCCAAGGTTAATGTAAGAAGTACCCGAGCCGACAATGACCAATCGAGCGTTACTGAGAGAGTTGGATGTGCATGGAGATAAACCATGTTTTATAAAGTAAAAAAATTAGTAACACATATTTTAACTGTTTTAATGTGTAACTACATGTATTACAGAATCATCAATGATTATATGCACTTTTGAATAAATTAAAGCTTGTCAGATTTTTTTAAGGTCACAGTGACCTTAGACCTTGTTACCCAAAAATGGGTATGGCATGTAGAACTCATCAAGGTGCATCTACATATGAAGTTAAAAAGTTGCAGGTGGAAGCACTCTGATTTTAGAGCAAAATGTCAAAGTTTTAGCACGATGCGAAAGGTAGACGGCGGGCGACGAGCTGGCTATGACAATACCTCGGGTAAAAAGGTTGCCCTGGAATATTACATAATTATAGTGTCTGTCTAGCTACTTTTATCAGAAGGTCCCACTTTGATCCCCACTGGCAATGAGGGAGGGTCCTCAAGATCATCTCTGAAGACACAAAGTATTGGTTCTACTCGGGAAATAGACTCCAGTGTCTTGATAAGCATCATACTTTTTCAGGAATCAAGCTTTAATACAAAGAGTTAAATAAATATTTATATGTGAAAGTGTATGATATTAATGTGAAAATACTGAGCTCAGGCCAGGGATTGAACCCACGACCTCAAGAGTGGTAGTCAGACACTTTAACCGCGTCGCTAAAGAGCTAGCCCAACAGCCTTAGTGACCTTATTTCACTACACTCCTCCCCCTTTTAATGTTTCAAGGCCCAGACACGCTCGCTACAGCATGTCTTGCATCTGCATGGCCCTCCCAGAAACCATTAAACAGCTCAGACCCAGTCCCGCATTCACAATCACAGTTCGTTTTTTGCCTCGTCGCCATTAATGTGAAAATTCTGAGCTCAAGCCGGGCATAGAACCCACGACCTCCAGCGTGGTAGTCAGACACTTTTACCGCGTCGCTAAAGAGCTAGCCCAACAGCAAGGCTGTTGGAAGTGACCTTATTTCACTACAATATGTTAGTAAAATAAACACTGCACAATTACTTATTTTACCTGTATACAAGTACCATTCCAATCTTGGCAGATAGTGAACTAATTTAAAAGCACCATAACTATGAAACACTTATATAAGGCATATCGCAGTGTTCCACAGAAATGATGCTGTTGATAATTCAGCATGATGATTAGACATTTCCAAATTCCATTTCCACTAACGACGTTAGTAACAATTCCAGTGAGTTCATGGACTTTGCACACAGTGAAAAACAACACTATTCCACTGTAACACGGTACGAAAGATTGATTTATGCAATAAATCGTCTATTGATCCCGTGTGAGCCCTTTGTTCAATGTTTGTTATATGTGCTTTTTCTCAAATATTCGCAACACATTACGAAAACAACACGGTGTAAACACCCTACCGGATGTTGACAGTTTGAATATAACCCCAAAGAAAACCGAATGTACAATAAAGAAATCGTAGATTGCGAGAGCGATTTACGAGGACATTTATTGAAACGGTTTACGAGAATCGTAAATCAAATCGCAACTACCCGAGTACGATATCATTATATTTACGATACGATATCTTATTGAAACGGTCCCATGGCCTTTTTTGAGGGGACAAAAATCACGGGAAATGTTGAATTTTGGGGAAAAAATCTTGCGAAAAGCCAGATTTGTGGGAAAGTAAGGAACGTCTAAAATAATCAATTTAACATATTTTACTGTTTTTAAAACAAATTGAAGGCAATGGAAAATTTAATTATGCAAATTTTTTTCTATTTTCTACAGTGGATCAGGTTAACCTATATATTAAAAGGTAAAAACAAAAAAAACAATTTTTTTTTTTTAGGGGAAAATAAAATCTAGGGAAAATTTACCAGCTGAGGGGAAGAAAAAATCCAAGGGGAAAGGGCTGATTTTCGGCGGGTATCAAAGAAGGAAAAAAACCCTGACATGTACAACTAAATCAGGTTAATGTGTTTTCTGCATAATATAACTTAATGAGGTCTCTGTGTTCACTGCATAATACAACTAAATCAGGTCACTGTGTTCACTGCATAATACAACTAAGTCAGGTCAATGTGTTTGCTTCATAATGCAACAATCAGGTCAATGTGTTGGCTGCATAATATAACGCAATTAGGTCAATGCGTTAGCTGCATAATGCACCAATCAAGTAAATGTGCTTGCTCAGCAGCATAATACAACAAACTGATAAACATGTTTGCTGCATAATACAATCGGATCAATGTGTTTACTGCATAATACAACATTCAGGTCAATGTGTTATATGCATAATGCAACAACGAGATCAATGTGTTTGCTGCATACATGTAATACAACAATCAGACCGATGTATTTGCTGCATCAAACCACAATCAGATAAATGTGTTTGCTGCATCATACTATCAGGTCAATGTGTTTGCTGCATAATACAACGAGAGCGCCGATGGCGTTAAAAGCATAGGTGCAAGATACAGGGAAGAATGGCGTCACGCGGTATAATGTAGTTCGATATCGCCATACGCGAATTTCTCAAATCAATAATTTCAAACAATTACCGACTATTTAAATAGATAATCTTTCCATTTACATCAGTGTTTGAAACGCTTATGAAAAATAATTACCCAAGCCTTTCAAAATTTAAGCACGGACAGATCTGTATCGAACTATTGTTTTCACAAATGAAAATAGACGCTACCCTATTTGTCTGCGTCAAGAATTTGTCGTAAAACTTGTGGTAAGCGTTAGATGCAGACGTGCACAACAGATTGAGTTCTGAATACAGATTTCTGAATGCAGATTTTTATAGAAACTCCTCACAGCAGTTACTTCCCTTGCTTCGCCCGGTCAGTAACTTCTAGTATAAGGGAGGCCACTGCGTAGGAGATTGAGATTTATATTGCAGATTGAATTGTTTTACGAACGAAATTTGTTTTAGGTTATAAGAAGATTTTTTGACATAAAACGGTCTTAGAAAAATTCACTAAAAACGGTGTCAGCAATATTCTTGGAAGAAAACGTTAGAAAAACGTTTCCAAAAAAAATTGTAAGAATGACCATATACTAAATTAAATAGATATTTCGTCTGATTTTTGATCAGGTAAGGCTTCATAAAGGGGAACCGATCGATGTGGATTTTCGAAATGTTTTATATACCATAAGCATAGGTGCATAAACGCACCTATTCTAAAAATCAGGGCTATGTGTTCTCTGCATTTTACAACTAAATCATGGCCATTCATACCTTGACCAAGAAATCAGTTTTAACAGTAATGTATGCATTTGATTTTTCATGAATTTTCTGTTTTTATTGATATCCGAGTTTTTCAAATGGCAGCATTTTATCTTCCCTTTGATATATTACTTAAGTGCTTGGAAGACACAATTGCAGGGCATAGACCTTATTTTTGTAAATAAATACATGCCATTTACCATCACTATTTCATTAAATTTCCAT